>NW_028234031.1:345000-350000 GCF_037954325.1 Fistularia commersonii
CTCCTACATGGAGTACCAGGGGAAAGCCTGTACAACAAGTCCCTACACACTTCGAACACGGCTGTTATCACCCTGTTCCTGCATTACAATCACACCCATTTGCTTGTGATCTCACTGTCTGCCACCGTACGGAAAAAGCGGGGGGGGGGGGGGACACACATAAGGGCATTCGTTCTGTATGGAATCAGAAATTAATAGTGTTAACGCTTTGCCAGAAATTCATAATGCTCGACAAAAAAAATGAAAATTCAAGGGAAATCATTAAATAATTAGGTGGAGAAAATAAAATTAAAAACGAAAAAAAAAATTGCAAGGGGAATATAACATGTAATTAAGTTGGCCGTTCACAAGGAATCTCAGACATCAAACTGTATATTTTTTGGTTTTTGGATTTTTCCATAAGTTTTAAGGATTTTTTTTTATAATTCAAAATCGTTTATGAAGAAATTAAAATTTGGGGAACAGTTTTGCATTCTGTTTTTGTGAATGAAGAACTTGGCCAGGCCAGTAGATCTGCGTGTTACCGGCTGGGTCTTTTACGGAGGAATAATATGTGTGACACGTCTCTTGCTTTGCAGAACTGGAGGAAGTTAAGTTTATTTTCAAGCAAATAAAAACACAACGGACAGACCAGAAGTTGGGACTGGCCCTTCAAAATAAAACGAAAATAACTGAGAGCATATTTCTCAGATAACAACATCGATGTCCGGAGAAGGTGCAGCTTTGCCGCTCCGCGGGGTCCTGTAGACCCCCCCCCCTTCATACACGCATGCAATACGCCTCGAAACGCATCGCTCGCACCGACGCGGGGAATCCTTTACCAAGCTTCCACAACAACGGCGAGAATCTCGTCGCTTCGGACGCCGTTAGGAGGAAGGGGGGGGGGGGGGGCATTAAGGGGGAGAGAGAGAGAGAGACATGGAGATTTTCTCAGCCTCTCATTCTTTTTTTTTTTTTTTTTTTTTTTAATTGAACATTAATAGTACACACAAATATACAAATGTACAAATAAACGTGGCACGGTAGAACTGAATGTCAATGAAACAACCAGGGATGAGGAAGAAAAGGACATATGGACAAGTTAATAGTGTATAATTAAATAAATAGATGGACAAATTAAATTAAAAACGAAAAAAAAAATTGCAAGGGGAATAAACCATGTTATTTGGTCTGCGGTTTACAAGGAATTTCAGACATCAAACTGTATGTTTTTTGGTTTTTGGATTTTTCCATAAATTTTAAGGATTTTTTTTTTTTTTAATTATTCAAAATCGTTTATGAAGAAATTAAAATTTGGGGAACATTGCTGCATTCTGTTTTTGTGAACGAAGAACTTGGCCAGGCCAGGAGATCTGTGAGTTACCCCTCAATACCGGCTGGGTCTTTTACGGAGGAATAATATGTGTGGCACGTCTCTTGCTTTGCAGAACTGGAAGAAGTTTATTATGCTAGACAAAAAAAGAAATTGAAAGGAAATAATTAAATAAATAGATAGACAAATGAAATTAAAAACGAAAAAAAAAATTAGGAGAAACATTACTTCCGCTCCTCCAATCTTCTGTTTCTCAGCTCCACCGCTCCTCCGCTATTGGCCCTGGTACCCCCGATCCTCTGAACTCAGGCGAATTGCGTGACGTGCTTCTGCTATTCTCCGCTCGTCCGCTTTTCCGCTTTGGGGCTTGGAACCCCTGAACCGCTGGACATAAGCGAATCACGGGCAGGATTTCTGCCCTCCTCCGCTCCTCCACTCATCCGGTACAGGCCCTGGTACTCCATGTCCGCGACCCCCTCCACCTTAACAAACTGTCACAAACACACACACACACACACACACACACATATACACACGCACACAAACACACTTACACACACCTTAACTCATCATAGCTGTGCTAATAGCATTAGCCAAAACACATCCACAAGCACACAAACATGATCTCATCCACTCATTCACATGTGTGTGCCCAGAGGTCCGGGAGCTCCATGTTGTAAATGGGCGGTACTTTTACCTATAGGTGGCGCTACTGCTATATCAGTGTGTTACGTCTGTGTGTTTTTGCGTCTTAACAAAGGAAGAAGAATGTTACGTGTTTTTTTCTTTCATGCTGCCTGCAATAAAGTTCGTTCTTAAAATACAATAGGTTATGGGCCCAGAGTGTCTCTAAAAGGCTGGATTACACTGAATATTTTGTGTGATAGTGAACAGTATTGTGGGAACTCACAATGGAGGACAAGCTGTTTATCGACAAGCTGAGCGGACCGGAGAATTGGGCAACGTGGAAGTTTCAAATGGAACATCTGCTAAAGGCTAAAGGACTGTGGCGAATGCTAACAGAGGAAGACACATTAGCCCCAGATGCTAACGCAGCAGCACAGGGTGAGTTCACGAAACAGAGAGAGAAAGCGTTCTCTGTGTTAGTGCTCAATGTAAGTTCATCCCTGTTGTACCTGATTACAAACTGTAAGACTCCCAAAGAAGTGTGGACTACACTGAAAGATATTTTTGAAAGAGACACGCTGGCAAATAAACTATTTCTGAAGAAGAAATATTTCAGGTGCGAAATGAAGGAAGGAGATGGTTTGACTGAGCACCTCAAACAAATGAAAGAACTGACTGACCAGTTATCAGCAATAGGAGCTGTAATTGAAGAGGAAGACCAAATTGTAACATTGTTGGGAAGTTTACCACCAAGTTACGCTACAGTTGTCACTGCACTGGAAACAAAGATTGACAACCTGACACTCAAATTTGTTCAACAAGCGTTAATCGATGAGGAACAAAAGCGAGTGAATGCTAATGATTACAGTGGTGGTCCTTCAGGTGGTGCAGCAGCAATGTCATCACAGGTGTGTGGCAATCTGCAGGATCGCTCCAAAGCAGTGGGAGCAGGACAAAGCACATGGAGATGCTATAAATGTGGGAAGGAAGGCCACATTAAACGTGACTGTCCAAGCTGGAAAAACAAATCAAAAAAGAAAATCCACAAAGCTAAAAATGTGGTGTGTGAGGATGAGGATGGTTCATCTGAAAGTGCCTTTGTAGCTAGAAGGGAAAGCTCAGAAAAACCACATCAGTTTGAGTGGTTAATTGATTCTGGAGCATCAAAGCACATGACATGCGAGCAAGGAATTCTTAAGGAATACCAGCAGTTCTCAAAAGAACAGTCAGTGAAGCTCGGTGACGGCAGGGTGGTTGATGCCCTGGGAATTGGAAATGTCAACATGACAATGACCTTCAAGTCAAGCAAGGTAAAAAATGCTACGATGTATGATGTGCTGTATGTTCCAAAACTTTCTGGGAATTTATTCTCAGTGGGAGCTGCCACCAAAAAGGGAAATACGGTTCAGTTTAAGAGGTCCTGCTGCTACATTCGTGGAAAAGATGGAACTCTTAAAGGAATGGGAACACGAAGAGCTGATGGACTATATCAGCTAGATGTGAAAGGAAATGAATCAGTCACTCACAGTGCATCAGTAGCTGCTATCTTGTGGCACCGGCGCCTCGGTCACACTACCAAGCTGAAGGAACTAAAAGGTCTGGTGAACGGAGTGGACTTCTCTGCAGACAAAGAAGTTCCCTTCTGTGAAGGATGTGTGGAGGGCAAGCTGGCTAAAAAGCCATTCAAGTCGATTGGAGAAATACGTTCCGAGCGCAAGATGCAGTTAATTCATCGTGATGTCTGTGGTCCCATGCAAACTGAATCTATAAGTGGATCCAAATATTTTGTGACTTTCACAGACGATTACTCAAGATGCTCCAAGGTATACTTCATGAAACAGAAGAATGAAGTGCTGTGTAAATTCAAGGAATTTGAGAAGACATTCACAAATGAGTGTGGACTAAGCATCCAGAGGCTGAGAACAGACAATGGTGGTGAGTACACCTCAAGGGAGTTTCAAGAATATTTGAAGGTTCAAGGCATCCACCATGAAATGACTGGACCTCACTCACCACAGCAAAACGGAGTTGCTGAAAGAAAAAATAGAACACTCGTTGAAGCAGCAAGGAGCATGTTGTCTCATGCTAAGTTACCAAAGATGTTCTGGGCAGAGGCTGTTGCCACAGCAGCTTACATACAGAACAGGCTGCCTACTTCTGTCCCGAAGGGAGAGACACCGTACCAGAGATGGTGTGGGAAAAAACCTAATGTGGGTCACATGAAGGTGTTTGGCTGTATTGCCTATGCACTTGTCCCAGATGAAGAGAGAAAGAAGCTGGACAAAAAGACTGTGAAGCCGCGCTTCGTGGGATATGCAAACAATGCCAGAGGCTATCGCCTGTACGATGAAGAGAAGAGGAGGATTCTGATCCGTCGAGATGTCGTCTTTGATGAATCCAACTTTAACTTGAAGCAGGAACCGAAAGTACACTGCACAGACACCGAGATAACTATGAAAATAGATGAGAGTGAAACAAAACATGACGAAGTCACTGTTGAGAGCACTGTCAGAAAAAATGACAGAATCAGAAAGCCTCCAATAAGATTTGGATATGATGAGTTTGCTGATGTAGTGACTGTTGATCATTATGCAAACATGTGTTGCGTGACAGAGCCACTCTCACTAAAAGAGGCAATGGAGAGTCCTCATGCAAAAGACTGGCAGGAGGCAGCTGACTTGGAATATGAGTCACTGCTGGAAAACGAGACATGGGACTTAGTCGACTTGCCAAGAGACAGAAAGGCAGTAGGATCCAGATGGGTGTTCAAAGTCAAGCATCGCAGTGATGGAAGAGTGGAACGATACAAGTGTAGACTCGTTGCACAGGGCTACACACAGTTGTATGGCGCTGACTATGATGAAACGTTTTCACCAGTGGTACGATTTAGCTCTATTCGTACATTACTGTCCTTTGCTGTTCAAAAGGGTCTACATGTCCACCAGATGGATGTTGTAACTGCATTCCTCAATGGACACCTGGAAGAAGAAATATACATGGAGCAACCTGAGGGCTTCATCAAAACAGGGCAGGAACATCTGGTATGCAAACTAAAAAAATC
>NW_028234031.1:355000-377500 GCF_037954325.1 Fistularia commersonii
AAATCTCCTCATGTATAGGAGCATGTAAATATGCCGTCTTAACATCCATTTGATGGACAATGAGGTTATTTTGTACGGCTATCTGCATTAGTGCCCGCACTGATGTAATGTTAGCTGTCGGTGCAAAAGTTTCATAGTAGTCTATGCCTTCTGTTTGATTGTAACCCTTAGCTACATATCTCGCCTTAAATATTTGTCCTCCTTCAGCATTTTCTTTAAGGGCAAATACCCATTTTCCTCCAATTACTTTTCTCCCTTCAGGTAAAGTTGTCAGTTCAAATGTGTCATTCTGTTTAAGCGAGTCAATCTCTTCCCTCATGGCACAATTCCACCCGGGTGCCAGTGGTGACTTCAGTGCTTCACTATAATTCTGTGGGACTCCGCACACAGTCCTGTAACAGTAATCAATAGTTGTATGATTTTTATCATTGTTAATATAGTCTGTCTGATAATCCTCTAAATACCTTGGAACGACCCTTTTTCGTCTAGGATAGCGACTGGTTTGATTATATCTGGGTTTTATGTCTGACCTCGTCTCTTTTTCATTTTGGACATTTTCTGCTGTTTCTTCGTCATGTGACACATCTGCGTTAGTACTCTCATCCTCATTTTGTATATGGTTGTCTGTTTTATTTTCACTTTGTGACACATCTATACTGGTTTCATCTGTAGATTCTGTGTCTTCATATCCCTGGATTTCTGTCTCATAATCATCAGTTTGTGTTTGTTGTTCAATTCTTCCCTTTTTGATAAATTTCACCAGTCTCTGTTTTGACACTTTTTCTGTAAGTGGATTATAGACCAGGTATGAAGGGCTTTTCTTACTGTATCCCACAAATATTCCTCTTTCACATCTGGGATCCAATTTCTTAGTGTCATGTTTGTATGCATAACACTCAGTTCCGAATATCCACATTTTTGAAAGATTTGGCTTTCTCCCTGTTAACATGAAGTATGGGGTATTTTTGTGTCTGTCATTGTAACATCTATTTCGAATATGGGCAGCGGTCTGGACAGCATAAGGCCACAAAACCTTTGGTAATCCTTTTGCTATTAGCATACACCTTGCCATTTCAAAAAGGGTCCTCCATTGTCTTTCTGCTGTCCCATTTTGATGGGGAGAGTATGGGGATGATGTTTCATGTCTTATGCCTTTCTCCCTTAGAAGAGATTGAAAAGCATTTCCTGTGTATTCAGTCCCGTTGTCTGACCTGATACATTTGACACGACCATACGCTGCGCTGTCAGCAAGGAACTTCTCTGTTGCTAATGTAGCTTCACTCTTGTATTTGAGAAAATATACAAATACTGCCCCTGAATAATCATCTGTGAATGAAATGACATACTTATGCCCTTCTTGACCAGCTGGTTCAATCGGGCCTGATAAGTCAGTGTGTACCATTTTTAGGGGTGCATCAGCTTTTGCATCAGCTTGCCTGTTTCTGCTATTTGTGAATTTTCCCTCCGTGCATACGTTACAGTCTACGTTACAGTCTACCTTGGTCTGACCTGTAATCTTCATACCCTCGACTAAGTTTGGTCATTTTAATACATCTTTTACATTGCAGTGTCCCATAATCTCATGCCATGTTTTGACATCACAAGTTAAGTTTACTCTATCTCTGGACATCATGTCATTTACTGTATCATCATAAAGTTGTTGATAATTTACCGTTCTTATGTAGTAGAGTCTGTCACATTCCTCAATGCTGAAAATTTTTCCTTCTTTGGTTATGAGTCTGTTCTCTCCTTCTTTGAATATCACGCTGGCTCCATCAGCTGTGGCTGCCTTCACCGATATGAAGTCCTGAGGATATGATGGGATGAATAAGGCTCCCCTTAAGGTTACCAGGACAGGTTTTCCTTCAATGTCCTGGAGTAACACTTCTGCATCACCTCTTTTTAGTGCCACTTTGTTTCTTCTGGTCCCGTCTGCTAGCTCCATGTAATGTTTGTTTGGGTTGAAAAACTCATCAAATCTTATGAATTTGTCTTCTTGTGTTATGATGTGTGATGTAGCGCCACAGTCTACCATCAGTCCATTTTTTCTGATATTTTCCGGAGGGACTTTTTGACTGACCTTGAATACAAAAGTTTGCTCATCTTCCTTATCTTTGTCTTGGATGTCTGTGTTTTGTTTGACCGAGTCTTCTTTGGGCTTGGATTTTCTTCTGCATGTCTCATCGGTGTGGGTTGTGCTTCTGTGATAGCTGCACCATTTTGGCCCTGATTTTTGGTGACAAGCTTTTGCCATATGGCCACGGTTTCCACATCCATAGCAGATCACCGTTGACATGTCCACTTTCATTACATTGTCTGATTTGGTTTTGCTGTCAAACTTTTCAGTCTCTTCATAACTTCTTAGTTTACTCTTGAACTGAATAAACGTCATTTCTTCACTGCTCTGAGTTACGTGAATGACGAAGGGCTTGTACGGTTCTGGAAGCCCTTTCATAACCATAGCGATCATCAGCTCATCACTTATCACCTGTTTTGTGTTTCTCAGAGCGGTGACTGCCTTTTCTGCTCTGATAATGTAATCTGTTATTGTTTCGTCGGGTTCCTTCTTGAGTGAGCATAGTTCGCTGTACAGGGAAATAATTCTGGGCTTACCCTGGCTGGCGTAATGATCCCGTAATATTTTCAAAGCTTTTCGACCGTCATCTGCGGCTTCCCTCATTACCAATGATAGACTTTTATCATCGAGGAACTGGATAAGCTCAGCGTAGCATTCTGCATTTTTATCTGGGTCGGGCTCAACAGTTGAAAGTATTGTCTCTTTCAAACCTTCGAGTCGCATGTGTCCCAGAAACTTTACTTCCCAAAGCTCGTAGTTGTTTTCGTCTCCATCGAAAACCAAACGTTGCCATCTTCCTCCTTTTGTTCGTAGCCTGGGCCCATAACCTGTTGCGTTTAAGTTTGCAGCTTCTTCGTTTTCCATGTTTCGGAAGGAATTCACAAGTTTGCCTTGTTTGAATCGTCTTTTATTTTCTTCTTCACAGCTCCGGGAATCAACATCGGTTAGCCATGGGACATGTACAGTACAGAGTGAGGGAAAAATTCCCGCCAGCACCGCTATACCAAAAAAAGAACACTGACGTAGAAGTTAACGTCAAGTTAGCTGAACAGTCGCGAAAAACTAAAACAAGTCCCAAACCTTGTCATAAAGTGCCATACATTTCCTGAGAGTAGATACAAATAAAACATATGTATACTAGAATGTAAACTCAAATAAAACTAATGAGATCACCTATCTCAACAGTCCTTATGTCCTTTGCTTCCTCATGCCTGGTTGTTTCATTGACATTCAGTTCTACCTTGCCATGTTTATTTGTACATTTGTATATTTGTGTGTACTATTTATGTTCAATTAAAAAAAAAAAAAAAAAAGAATGAGAGGCTGAGAAAATCTCCATGTCTCTCTCTCTCCCCCCCTTAATGCCCCCCCCCCCCCCCCCCCTTCCTCACGGCGGCCGACGCAATGTGATTCTCGCCGTTGCTGTGGAAGTAGGGTAAAGGATTCCCCGCGTCGGTGCGAGCGATGCGTTTCAAGGCGTATTGCATGTGTGTATGGAGGGGGGGGGTCTACAGGATACCGCAGGCCGGCAATGGTGCACCTTCTGCGGACATCGATCACCGAAACGTCGGCGTGGAGCTCCCGGAGCAGCCGGCGTGTACATGTGAATGAATAGAGGAGCTAATGTGTGTGTGGTGGTGGTGGTGGGGGGGGGGGGGGGCGTTTCGGCTCGACGGGAAAGAAACCAAATGTGTCACAAATGCAAAAGTTTGGTGCTGTGTGCTATGCATACAAGCACAACAAAAAGAAACTTGACTCAAGAGGTGAGAAGGGAGTTTTCATTGGATATGACAAAAATAGTCCAGCTTATTTTGTATATTATCCAAATAGTGAAAGAGTACTAAAACAGACTGCTAAAATTTGTGTCGAACCCATCTCCAGAGCAACAAACCCAGACAGAGATGAGCTCAGACCAGGATGATGATGATAATGATGATGATGATGATGATGATGATGATGATGATGATGATGATGATGATGATGATGATCAGTTAGACATTTAAAGAGGCAAGGAGTTCCCTCAATGCTGACAAGTGGATGAAATCTATGGACGAAGAGATGGAGTCATTGAGAGAGAAGAACACTTTTACCCTAACACAGCTACCCCAAGGCAAGTGTGCAGTGGGGGTGGGGGTGGGGGGTGGGGGGCGTATGCGCTAAAAAGAAATGAAGATGGCACAAACAAATATAAAGCTCGTTATGTTGCTAAGGGCTACAGTCAAAAGTATGGCACGGATTTCGAGGAAACATTTTCTCCAACAGCAAATATGACAAGTGTGAGGGTGTTTATGCAGAAATCAGTTCCGGAAAATTTGTTCTTACACCAAATGGATGTAAAGACAGCCTATCTTCATGCACCCATAGATTGTGAGCTCTGTGTAGAACAACCAGAAGGGTATGAAGTGACAAATAAAAAACAGAAGCTGGTGTGTAAACTTAAAAAGTCACTATACGTCCCTGAACAAGCCGGTCGTCATTGGGATCTGATGCTCCATTCTTACTTGATTGACAATGACTTTATTCAGAATGAAGCAGATCATTGTGTTTATGTCAAAGAAAACCAAAATGACAAGGTCATCATCATAATATGGGTAGATGATTTAATCATAGCTGCGAGTGATGAGGAAGTAATGAAAGAGGTGAAAATCATGCTTACAGCTAGATTTAAAATGAAGGACATGGGCAAAGTGATCAAAATCAATACCCAGAAAATATGTCAGTCAGAAGAGTGTGTTAAGATGTCACAAAGAAAATATGTGGAAAGGTAGCCCTACAGTATTGTCCAACACAAGAGATGCCGGCACATGTTATGACAAAGCCTGCATCACAGTTTAAGTTGTTGAATTTTTCAAAGTTGTTGTTTGTTGTTTGGGTCATGAGTATTTTATTTTGATGTAAATGGGCAAAGATACCAATAATATGAGAGCAAGTGGGGGCGTTGTTAACTGAGAAATATGCTCTCAATTATTTTCCGTTTTATTTCCAAGGGCCAGTCTCAGCTTCCGGTCAACAGGATCCCGCAGACCGGCCAAGGTGCACCTTCTTCGGACACGGATCCCCGTGACGTCGGCGTGAAGCTCCGGGAGCACCAGACATGCACATATGAATAAGCGAAGGAGTCAACTCCATAAGTCCTCCACTCACGGCCTCGGTGTCACTGAATCGAGCAATTTGGTTTTTAATGTTTAAAAATCGGCTTAACATTGAGGTGGAAAACACAGCGGTATCGTTAAAATACAGTAACAGGGTGATAACATCCATGTAAGAAGTGGAGGGGGATTTATTGCACTCACGGCCCCACTCGTTTATTCCTCTCATACACAGCGGCCAGATCACCTGCTGGAGCTCCAAGCGCTGTGCACAGTCGGATGCCGCCATCTAGCGGACATAAAATGTAAGGAAGCGGAGGGAGAAAGCCATCCGGTGTTCCCCGAGTAGCGGCGACGAACGAGTTTAGAGCCGTGGAGAAGGTTTGCTTCCCCCCAACCTCTCTTTCTTACTTCTTCTTCTTCTTCTTCTTCTTCTTCTTCTTCCCCTTCTTCTTCTTCTTCTTCTTCTTCTTCTTCTTCTTCTTCTTCTTCTTCTTCTTCTTTTGTCTTTTCCCGTCAGGTGTGGCCACAGCGAGTCAACTTTCTCCATCTAACCCTATTCTCCGTATCCTCCTCTCTCACACCAACTACCTTCATATCCTCTCTCACCACGTCCATAAATCCTCTCTTTGGTCTTCCTCGAGACCTCTTGCCTTGCAGCTCCAATTCCAGCATCCGTCTACCAATATATTCTCTATCCCTCCTCTGTACATGACCGAACCATCTCAGTCTGGCTTCTCTGACCTTCTCTCCAAAACATCGAACATGTGCTGTTCCTCTGATACTCATTCCTGATCCTATCAATCCTGGTCACTCCGTAAGAGAACCTCAACATCTTCATATCTGCAACCTCTAGTTCTGCCTGCTGTCTTTTTGTCATTGTAACAGTTTCTAGTCCATACATCATCGCTGGTCTGACCACTGTCTTGTACACCTTTGTACACCTTGGTAATGGGCAACCCCGTATCTGACCGTGTGACAAAGCCAAGCAGTGCAGACAATGTGAGACGATCAACTAGAACCAAAAAGAAGCCCAGTTACTTTAATAGTTATGTGACTAGTGCTATTGACGATGACCAAGTGTTCACTAACATTGACTACTGTTATAGACTGGCGTGTGGTGTCCCACAGACATTTAAAGAGGCAAGGAGTTCACTTAATGCTGACAAGTGGATGAAATCTATGGACGAAGAGATGGAGTCATTGAGAGAGAAGAACACTTTTACCCTAACACAGCTACCCCAAGGCAAGTGTGCAGTGGGGGTGGGGGTGGGGGGTGGGGGGCGTAAGCGCTAAAAAGAAATGAAGATGGCACAAACAAATATAAAGCTCGGTATGTTGCTAAGGGCTACAGTCAAAAGTATGGCACGGATTTCGAGGAAACATTTTCTCCAACAGCAAATATGACAAGTGTGAGGGTGTTTATGCAGAAATCAGTTCCGGAAAATTTGTTCTTACACCAAATGGATGTAAAGACGGCCTATCTTCATGCACCCATAGATTGTGAGCTCTGTGTAGAACAACCAGAAGGGTATGAAGTGACAAATAAAAAACAGAAGCTGGTGTGTAAAATTAAAAAGTCACTATACGTCCCTGAACAAGCCGGTCGTCATTGGAATCTGATGCTCCATTCTTACTTGATTGACAATGACTTTATTCAGAATGAAGCAGATCATTGTGTCTATGTCAAAGAAAACCAAAATAACAAAGTCATCATCATAATATGGGTAGATGATTTAATCATAGCTGCGAGTGATGAGGAAGTAATGAAAGAGGTGAAAATCATGCTTACAGCTAGATTTAAAATGAAGGACATGGGCAAAGTGATCAAAATCAATACCCAGAAAATATGTCAGTCAGAAGAGTGTGTTAAGATGTCACAAAGAAAATATGTGGAAAGGTAGTCCTACAGTATTTTCCAACACAAGAGATGCCGGCACATGTTATGACAAAGCCTGCATCACAGTTTAAGTTGTTGATTTTTCAAAGTTGTTGTTTGGGTCATGAGTATTTTATTTTGATGTAAATGGGCAAAGATACCAATAATATGAGAGCAAGTGGGGGCATTGTTAACTGAGAAATATGCTCTCAATTATTTTCCGTTTTATTTCCAAGGGCCAGTCTCAACTTCCCAGTCAACAGGACCCCGCAGACCGGCCAAGGTGCACCTTCTTCGGACACGGATCCCTGTGACGTCGGCGTGAAGCTCCGGGAGCACCAGACATGCACATATGAATAAGCGGAGGAGTCGATTCCATAAGTCCTCCACTCACGGCCTCGGTGTCACTGAATCGAGCAATCTGGTTTTTTCATGTTTAAAAATCGGCTTAACATTGAGGTCGAAAAAACAGCGGTATCGTTAAAATACAGTAACAGGGTGATAACATCCATGTAAGAAGTGGAGGGGGATTTATTGCACTCACGGCCCCACTCGTTTATTCCTCTCATACACAGCGGCCAGATCACCTGCTGGAGCTCCAAGCGCTGTGCACAGTCGGATGCCGCCATCTAGCGGACATAAAATGTAAGGAAGCGGAGGGAGAAAGCCATCCGGTGTTCCCCGAGTAGCGGCGACGAACGAGTTTAGAGCCGTGGAGAAGGTTTGCTTCCCCCCACCCTCTCTTTCTAACTTCTTCTTCTTCTTCTTCTTCTTCTTCTTCTTCTTCTTCTTCTTCTTCTTCTTCTTCTTCTTCTTCTTCTTCTTCTACAGTTTCTAGTCCATACATCATCGCTGGTCTCACCACTGTCTTGTACACCTTTGTACACCTTGGAAATGGGCAGCCCCGTATCTGACCGTGTGACACAGCCAAGCAGTGCAGACAATGTGAGACGATCAACTAGAACCAAAAAGAAGCCCAGTTACTTTAATGGTTATGTGACTAGTGCTATTGACGATGACCAAGTGTTCACTAACATTGACTACTGTTATAGACTGGCGTGTGGTGTCCCACAGACATTTAAAGAGGCAAGGAGTTCCCTCAATGCTGACAAGTGGATGAAATCTATGGACGACGAGATGGAGTCATTGAGAGAGAACAACACTTTGACCCTAACACAGCTACCCCAAGGCAAGTGTGCAGTGGGGGTGGGGGGGTGGGTGTATGCGCTAAAAAGAAATGAAGTTGGCACAAACAAATATAAAGCTCGTTATTTTGCTAAGGGCTACAGTCAAAAGTATGGCACGGATTTTGAGGAAACATTTTCTCCAACAGCAAATATGACAAGTGTGAGGGTGTTCATGCAGAAATCAGTTCAGGAAAATTTGGCAGGTCGTCATTGGAATCTGATGCTCCATTCTTACTTGATTGACAACGACTTTATTCAGAATGAAGCAGATCATTGTGTCTATGTCAAAGAAAACCAAAATGACAAAGTCATCATCATAATATGGGTAGATGATTTAATCATAGCTGCGAGTGATGAGGAAGTAATGAAAGAGGTGAAAATCATGCTTACAGCTAGATTTAAAATGAAGGACTTGGGCAAAGTGATCAAAATCAATACCCAGAAAATATGTCAGTCAGAAGAGTGTGTTAAGATGTCACAAAGAAAATATGTGGAAAGGTAGCCCTACAGTATTGTCCAACACAAGAGATGCCGGCAGATGTTATGACAAAGCCTGCATCGCAGTTTAAGTTGTTGAATTTTTCAAAGTTGTTGTTTGGGTCATGAGTATTTTATTTTGATGTAAATGGGCAAAGATACCAATAATATGAGAGCAAGTGGGGGCGTTGTCAACTGAGAAATATGCTCTCAATTATTTTCCGTGTTATTTCGAAGGGCCAGCCTCAGCTTCCGGTCAACAGGACCCCGCAGACCGGCCAAGGTGCACCTTCTTCGGACACGGATCCCCGTGACGTCGGCGTGAAGCTCCGGGAGCACCAGACATGCACTTATGAATAAGCGAAGGAGTCAACTCCATAAGTCCTCCACTCAGGGCCTCGGTGTCACTGAATCGAGCAATTTGGTTTTTAATGTTTAAAAATCGGCTTAACATTGAGGTGGAAAACACAGCGGTATCGTTAAAATACAGTAACAGGGTGATAACATCCATGTAAGAAGTGGAGGGGGATTTATTGCACTCACGGCCCCACTCGTTTATTCCTCTCATACACAGCGGCCAGATCACCTGCTGGAGCTCCAAGCGCTGTGCACAGTCGGATGCCGCCATCTAGCGGACATAAAATGTAAGGAAGCGGAGGGAGAAAGCCATCCGGTGATCCCCAAGTAGCGGCGACGAACGAGTTTAGAGCCGTGGAGAAGATTTGCTTTGGGTAGATGATTTAATTATTGCAGCAGAGTGTTGCATGGTTTTCAGGGAGGAGTTGAGAAAGGGTCTGGGTGGTCAGGGAGAGCTTCCAGATGATTGGACAACTACAGCTAGTATGATCAGGGAGACAGGTAGAAGAGTACTTGGTGTGTCATCTGGAAGGAAAGTTGATAAGGAGACTTGGTGGTGGAATGAGGAAGTGCAGGAGTGTATACAGAGAAAATGGTTAGCGAAGAAGAAGTGGGATACTGAGAGGACTGAAGAGAACAGACAGGAGTTCAGGGAGATGCGGCGAAAGGTAAAGATAGAGGTAGCAAAGGCAAAACAAAGGGCTTATGATGACTTGTATGCTCGGTTGGATAGTAAGGAGGCTGAAAGTGATCTATACAAGTTGGCGAAACAGAGATAAAGATGGAAAGGATGTACAGCAGGTCCGGGTGATAAAGGACAGAGAGGGAAATGTATTGACAGATGCTAGAAGAGTGACAGGAAGATGGAAAGAGTACTTTGAAGAGCTGATGAATGTGGAAAATGAAAGAGAGGCAAGGGTAGAAGAGGTGATTATTGTAGACCACAAAGTAGCAAAAATGAGTAAAAGTGAAGTGAGGAAGGCATTGAAGAGGATGAAGAGTGGAAAAGCAGTTGGTCCTGATGATATACCTGTGGAGGTGTGGAAGTGTCTAGGAGAGGCAGCGGTAGATTTTCTGACTAGATTATTCAACAGGATCTTAGAGAGTGAGAAGATGCCTGAAGAATGGAGACAAAGTGTGATGGTGCCTATTTTTAAGAATAAAGGGGATGTGCAGAATTGTGGCAACTACAGAGGGATAAAGTTGATGAGCCATACAATGAAGTTATGGGAAAGAGTAGTGGAAACTAGACTGAGAGCAGAAGTCAGCATTTGTGAACAGCAGTATGGCTTCATGCCTAGGAAGAGTACTACAGATGCAGTATTTGCGTTGAGAATGCTAATAGAAAAGTACAGAGAAGGCCAGAGGGAGCTGCATTGCGTTTTCGTAGACCTAGAAAAAGCATATGACAGGGTGCCAAGAGAGGAGCTCTGGTATTGTATGAGGAAGTCTGGAGTGGCAGAGAAGTATGTTAGACTGGTGCAGGACATGCATGCCAGCTGTGAGACACTGGTACGGTGTGCTGTAGGGGTAACCGAGAAGTTCAAGGTGGAGGTGGGACTCCATCAGGGATCAGCTCTGAGCCCCTTCTTGTTCGCAATGGTGATGGGTAGGCTGACAGATGAGGTTAGACAGGAATCCCCATGGACCATGATGTTTGCGGATGACATTGTGATCTGTAGTGAGAGCAGACAACAGGTAGAGGAAAATCTAGAGAGGTGGAGGTATGCTCTGGAAAGGAGTGGAATGAAAGTTAGTCACAGCAAGACAGAATATATGTGTGTGAACGAGAGGAACTCGGGTGGAGCGGTGAGGCTACAGGGAGTGGAGATCAAGAAGCTGGAGGATTTCAGGTACTTAGGGTCAACAGTCCAGAGCAACGGAGAGTGCGTAAAAGAGGTGAAGAGAAGGGTCCAAGCAGGTTGGAATGGCTGGAGAAAAGTGTCAGGGGTACTATGTGATAGAAGACTATCGGCCAGAATAAAAGGAAAGGTGTACAAGACAGTGGTGAGACCAGCGATGATGTATGGACTAGAAACTGTTCCAATGACCAAAAGACAGCAGACAGAACTAGAGGTTGCAGAGATGAAGATGTTGAGGTTCTCTTTGGGAGTGACCAGGATTGATAGGATCAGGAATGAGTATCAGAGGAACAGCACATGTTCGATGTTTTGGAGAGAAGGTCAGAGAAGCCAGACTGAGATGGTTCGGTCATGTACAGAGGAGGGATAGAGAATATATTGGTAGACGGATGCTGGAATTGGAGCTGCAAGGCAAGAGGTCTCGAGGAAGACCAAAGAGAGGATTTATGGACGTAGTGAGAGAGGATATGAAGGTAGTTGGTGTGAGAGAGGAGGATACGGAGAATAGGGTTAGATGGAGAAAGTTGACTCGCTGTGGCCACACCTGACGGGAAAAGACAAAAGAAGAAGAAGAAGAAGAAGAAGAAGAAGAAGAAGTAAGAAAGAGAGGTTGGGGGGGAAGCAAACCTTCTCCACGGCTCTAAACTCGTTCGTCGCCGCTACTCGGGGAACACCGGATAGCTTTCTCCCTCCGCTTCCTTACATTTTATGTCCGCTAGATGGCGGCATCCGACTGTGCACAGCGCTTGGAGCTCCAGCAGGTGATCTGGCCGCTGTGTATGAGAGGAATAAACGAGTGGGGCCGTGAGTGCAATAAATCCCCCTCCACTTCTTACATGGATGTTATCACCCTGTTACTGTATTTTAACGATACCGCTGTGTTTTCCACCTCAATGTTAAGCCGATTTTTAAACATTAAAAACCAAATTGCTCGATTCAGTGACACCGAGGCCCTGAGTGGAGGACTTATGGAGTTGACTCCTCCGCTTATTCATATGTGCATGTCTGGTGCTCCCGGAGCTTCACGCCGACGTCACGGGGATCCGTGTCCGAAGAAGGTGCACCTTGGCCGGTCTGCGGGGTCCTGTTGACCGGAAGCTGAGACTGGCCCTTCGAAATAACACGGAAAATAATTGAGAGCATATTTCTCAGTTGACAACGCCCCCACTTGCTCTCATATTATTGGTATCTTTGCCCATTTACATCAAAATAAAATACTCATGACCCAAACAACAACTTTGAAAAATTCAACAACTTAAACTGCGATGCAGGCTTTGTCATAACATCTGCCGGCATCTCTTGTGTTGGACAATACTGTAGGGCTACCTTTCCACATATTTTCTTTGTGACATCTTAACACACTCTTCTGACTGACATATTTTCTGGGTATTGATTTTGATCACTTTGGCCAAGTCCTTCATTTTAAATCTAGCTGTAAGCATGATTTTCACCTCTTTCATTACTTCCTCATCACTCGCAGCTATGATTAAATCATCTACCCATATTATGATGATGACTTTGTCATTTTGGTTTTCTTTGACATAGACACAATGATCTGCTTCATTCTGAATAAAGTCGTTGTCAATCAAGTAAGAATGGAGCATCAGATTCCAATGACGACCTGCCAAATTTTCCTGAACTGATTTCTGCATGAACACCCTCACACTTGTCATATTTGCTGTTGGAGAAAATGTTTCCTCAAAATCCGTGCCATACTTTTGACTGTAGCCCTTAGCAAAATAACGAGCTTTATATTTGTTTGTGCCAACTTCATTTCTTTTTAGCGCATACACCCACCCCCCCACCCCCACTGCACACTTGCCTTGGGGTAGCTGTGTTAGGGTCAAAGTGTTGTTCTCTCTCAATGACTCCATCTCGTCGTCCATAGATTTCATCCACTTGTCAGCATTGAGGGAACTCCTTGCCTCTTTAAATGTCTGTGGGACACCACACGCCAGTCTATAACAGTAGTCAATGTTAGTGAACACTTGGTCATCGTCAATAGCACTAGTCACATAACCATTAAAGTAACTGGGCTTCTTTTTGGTTCTAGTTGATCGTCTCACATTGTCTGCACTGCTTGGCTTTGTCACACGGTCAGATACGGGGCTGCCCATTTCCAAGGTGTACAAAGGTGTACAAGACAGTGGTGAGACCAGCGATGATGTATGGACTAGAAACTGTAGAAGAAGAAGAAGAAGAAGAAGAAGAAGAAGAAGAAGAAGAAGAAGAAGAAGAAGAAGAAGAAGAAGAAGAAGAAGAAGAAGAAGTTAGAAAGAGAGGGTGGGGGGGAAGCAAACCTTCTCCACGGCTCTAAACTCGTTCGTCGCCGCTACTCGGGGAACACCGGATGGCTTTCTCCCTCCGCTTCGTTACATTTTATGGCCGCTAGATGAAGATCATCATCATCATCATCATCATCATCATCCTGATCTGAGCTCATCTCTGTCTGGGTTTGTTGCTCTGGAGATGGGTTTGTCACAAATTTTAGCAGTCTGTGTTTTTAGTACTCTTTCACTATTTGGATAATATACAAAATAAGCTGGACTATTTTTGGCATATCCAATGAAAACTCCCTTCTCACCTCTTGAGTCAAGTTTCTTTTTGTTGTGCTTGTATGCATAGCACACAGCACCAAACATTTGCATTTGTGACACATTTGGTTTCTTTCCCGTCAACATAAAGTAAGCCGTCTGCTTTGTCCGATTATTAAAGCATCAGTTCCTGACTGCTGCTGTCTGCACTGCATGGGTCCACAATGTTTTGGGTAGGTTGCTTCCTTGTAATATGCACCATGCCATGTCGAATAAAGTCCTCCAGTTTCTCTCTGCTTTCCCGTTTTGGTGTGGTGAGTATGGCGCTGACGTTTCATGTCTAACACCCCGTTTAGTCATTAGTCCTTGGTACTCTTTTGACATAAACTCAGTACAATTGTCAGATCTCATACACTTAATCTTCCCATAAGGGGCAGTGTCTGCTAAGAATCTCTCTGTGGCACTCACTGTACCACTCTTTTGTTTGAGAAAGTACACAAAAATTGTGTTGGAATAATCATCAGTAAACGACAATGCAAATCTGTGTCCATCTATAGATATGGGATCTACTGGCCCTGCCAGATCTGTATGCACTAAATCAAACACCTCTGTTGCTCTTGCATCAGGCTCTCTGTTTCTGATCTGCACAAACTTCCCTTGAATACACACTTCACATGGTGATACAGGTTTTTCAGTTTTCCCTTTGATTACCATACCATCAACCACTTTTGTCAACTTTTGTACATCGCTCTAATTACAATGGCTGAAAATTTCATGCCATGTTTGTAAATCAAAACACCCATTGCATTTGTCATTACTTTCATCTGCTGTAGATAGGTAGTAAAGTGTGTTCTGCACATTAATAGGAAATACAGTACGGTCACTCATTTTGACTATGTCTTTTCCTTCATTGAAGATTACCGTTGCTCCGCTTGCTGTGGCGGCCATCACAGAAAAAATGTCCTGTGGACAGGAAGGGATGAACAGTGCGTTTCTCAGTGGTGCTGTGTGGTGACGTCCTCTGCTGTCTATGAGGATCACCTCTGCCTCTCCCCGCTGCTTCGCCACGCCTTGACACTTGGTTGCGTCTGCCAGCTCAACATGGTGTGTGTCAGCTCTGAACGTCACTGAAAAACACGGAAGTCAGCAAATTTGAGCTTTTCTTCACTTTGAGTCACATGAACTGCAAATGGTTTGAACGATTCTGGAAGTCCCTTTAGCACCATAGCTATGAGAAGATCATCACTCATGACTTCCTCTGCATTTCTTAGCACCGTGATTATAGTCTCTGCCCTAATCACAAAGTCTGTTACGCTTTCATTGCTTCCTTTCTGCAGTTTTGTCAGGTCAGTATACAGGTTTATAATGCCAGGCTTCCCTTTACCTGCGTAATACTCTCGTAGCATCTTCAGTGCCTTTCTCCCATCATCTGCAGCTTCGCGCATGACCAGGCCTAGACTTTTGTCATCTAAAAACTGGATCGGTTCGGCATTGGCCATTTCATTCTGCTCCTTGTCCTTCGCCTCCTCGTCATCGTCATCAAATTCTGGAGTTTCACTCAGAATTGTGTCTTTGAGCCCCTGCAGCCGCATGTAGGCCAAGCATTTAGTCTCCCAGAGTTCATACTGCTTCTCATCTTCCACACCGAGACAGTCTCTGGTGGCGATCGGTAAATGTAACGGCAGGAGACCAAACTGATTGTTATGTTTGTACGGTAATGCCAATATCAATGTCTCATAACCCGACTATACAACCTCATCCAATTAACCAAAGTGAGACCTTGTCTATAATATGGGTATATTCCCAAGGATTGAGTCAGAGATTTGGAATTTTTCAGAATATAACAAAATACCTCAGTCCTTCCTTTTCTGCCTTACGATCCATCCAAATGGCGATTACCAGCTGATTATTCTATGGTAACCAATAAAACTGTCATTGAGGGATTCACTCTAATGACAATACAAAAGACACCACCATTTTGTATGAAACGACAGTGTGGTAAGAAAGAGCATTATCTAGGCCAACTACAGTGTGACACTGTGCTAGATAAGGAAACGGATAGACCGGTTAGGAAAACCTATGACTACTATAATAATAGTATATGTGAGGTTGGAAAGTGGGGAATGGGCGTGTGTGCCATGAATCTGACAGCCCTCAAGCCATTATTGGGCATTGAAACAAACCTCACCAAATCTGGTATACCACCATGGAGGATTTTTGCATTCCCACACAAATACGGTTATCCATACATGCCCAAAAACACATGTATGGATTTGTGGCAAACGAGCATTTCTGTATCTGCCTGAACATTGGTGTGGCACATGCTATTTGGCCCGATTAGGAAGTGCTATGACTTTTATACCAGAGCATAACATGACTCATAACGTACAACTCATTAGGCCTATGGGACATGAACGTAGTCGAAGAGCCTTGATAAGTGACTCTAGAGGAATACTTATGACAATGTTCCCTAACTATGGTGTAGCCTACTCGGGACATCGAATGAATGAGGTCTGGGCGACATTACAGAACCTAACGTCAAGGGTTCTAGAATTGAATGGACTGATACAAAACAATCCAGAGACTATGGCTATGAAAGAAATGCTTTTACAAAATCGTATGGCTTTAGATATTGTCTTAGCCAAGGAAGGTGGTGTATGTGCGATAATAGGACAACAATGTTGCACATATATCCCAGACATGCGAGACAATTTCACAGCAATTCATGACAAATTGACGACATTAAAGAACCAACTAGAGGGTAAAGAGGACAGTGATACTTTAATGTCGTTTTTACAGTTTGACCCTCTTGGATGGATCATCAACGGAACTTGGTGGCAAATACTTTTAAAGTGCCTTACACCTGTGATTGTGATTCTTATTTTGTTTTGTTTATTTACTATGTGCGTTATTCCTTGTTTGAGAAGCATGATTGCTAAAATGGCTTCCGCAGCCTTTGTCCAGATGGCAATAGTAGCAGTGCAGACCCAACCAAGGACTCACTACACTGGACAGATATATGAGCAACTGCCTATAAGTGATTCAGAAAAAGAAAATGATAATGATTCGACTGTGGAGGACGACGACCATGATGTTGTATGAAGTGTTATCTGTAAACTATGTACCAACATGGCATGATGATGCTGAAGAGTTTAACATTGTTCGGAGTCTCATAAACAGGAGAGAATTGTTAGAGTTTACTCTCTATTTCTATAACTATGTTATTTCGACTACTCACATGAAGTTAGCCAGACATGCTAGAGCACAAAAGACCTTTGTCCTCTAACAAGAGTTGGGCCCTCCAAGATATTCCAATGGTCGTAAACATCTTTAGATAAGAACCTACCCCCCGTAAACGTAAATCTAAACGAGGATAAACGCTTCTGGAGAGAAACCTGACCACCCCTGTATATCATCCTGGTCAACTTCACATATGCATGAACTATACTATTAAATAAATGTTGTTATGTAAATAAACACTTTCACACAATAAAAAGCCGAGCAAGGAGGAACTCGGGGGGATTCTCTGGATCTTGGCTCCAAAGAGCGCGCTGAGTCTCCCCCTCTGCAGAGCACAAAAGAATAGTCGCTTGTCTGTGTTATTTCTTATGATAACCTCAGTCTCCTCTTTACAGGTTTTAACTTAGACCAGCATGAATTACAATTACTCTCCAACAGCCGCGAGTGGAGCATCTACCTGCATGTCCAGAAGCTTCCTGTTCAGCAGGGCAGGTCGAATGGTGTTAAAAGCACTGGAGAAGTCAAAGAACATGACTCTCACAGTGCTTCCTGCCTCCTCCAGGTGTGTGTAGATTCTGTGCAGCAGGAAGATGATGGCGTCTTCCACTCCTATCCGTGGGTGGTATGCGAACCGCAGGGGGTCCAGCGAAGGTCCGACGACTGTGCCAAGGTGCCTCAGGACGAGCCTCTCCAGCGACTTCATGACGTATGATGTCAGGGCCACCGGTCTGTAGTCGTTGTGTCTGCTGGGATGCTTCACCTCGGGCGCTGGAACCAGGCATGAGGTTTTCCACCGGTCGGGGACAACCATCTGGGTCAGGCTCAGGTTGAAGAGATGTGAGAAGATCCCACACAGCTGAGAGGCACATCCTTTCAGCACTCTGGGGCTAAGGCCGTCAGGGCCAGCAGCTTTCCTGGGAGGAAGGCGGCTGAACTCTCTTCTCACCTCCTCAGCGGTGAAGGCGACAGGAGGGGGTGGAGAGAGTCCCAGTGGGGGGCAGAGAGAGTCCCAGTGGGGGGCAGGACGGCTGAGGTGTAAACGAGACATCGCCCAGGGAAGCAGAAGAGGTGCGTGGGGGAGGGGGAAAGCTCCTTAAAGTGAGGGGTGAGGGCACAGGGGAAGGAAAGTCCTGAGAGGAACTGGGGGGAGGGTGGGCGGAGGCACCTTCATCAAATCTGTTAAAAAACAGGTTTAGTTTGTTTGCCTCCTGCAAGTCTCCTTCCATCATCTGGCTTGCTTGTTTTCCATGGCCAGTGATGAGTTTGCAGTATCGTCGCTCTTCTCAGCGGCTCCAAACTGTCTTCAGCCGTCTTTGGGGGTTTCCTGGGCCCATAACCTGTTATCAGAGGTTATCTGTGCAGTAGATCTGCGTGCTACCCCTCAATACCGACTGGGTCTTTTACGGAGGAATAATATGTGTGACACGCCTCTTGCTTTGCAGAACTGGAAGAAGTTGAGTTTATTTTCAAGCAAATAAAAACACTACGGACAGACCGGAAGCTGGGACTGGCCATTCAAAATAAAAGGGAAATAACTGAGAGCATATTTCTCAGATAACAACTGCACTTTCTGTCCAGAATTGAGATTCCCTGGAGTGACAGTCGGGGTAACTGTGGTTGTACGGTTCGGTGCGTCATTATATTTTTGGTCAGGAATACAAATTGTCGAGGCAGTGCGTTTCGTAACTTTATCAACTCTAATATGGGAGGCTTAAATCTGTGTGTAGTACAGAACTGTTCATAGTCTAGAGGACTGCCATTGTCATCCATCAAGTCAATTATTGACCATATACCTTTCTCAAACCATTCCTTGTAAAACAGAGGTTTGTTGCCACGCAGTACATATCTATTGTTCCAAATTATTGTACTGTGTGGTGAGAAATTGTGTACATATATCATTTTCCAGTATCATAGTATTTGTTTATGGAACTCTGAAAATTGGACAGGAATCTTGTTGATATCCAAGTCAGAGATAAGTAGAAGACTTAGGCCACCGACTATGTTGAATAAGTAGTTTGGAGTACAATACCAGAAAGAATAATGATGTTTGATCCAGGATTTCAACCAGTTCACCTTCAATGTCCCATTCAGGCAGTCCAACTCTATCACTTTCAGCCCTCCTTCACTTGTTTCTTTCACCGTATGTGATTTTTTTAGATGGTGTGGTCTGTTCCTCCAGATAAAGTTGAAATTTATTTGGTTAATAGATTTTATGAGTTGATTTGGAGCAGCATTGGAATACACTGGGTATATACATCTGGATAAACATTCCATTTTACTCAAATATATCCGGCCTAATATTGATAAATCTCTTTGGAGCCATATATTCAATTTAGCTTTACTTTGATTCAGTTTAGATTCAATGTTCCTGGACTGATTTAACTTTTGGTCCTTAGATAGGAAAATGCTCAAGTATTTTATTTCTGATTTGATAGGAACATTGCTGTTTTCCTTTAGTGGCAGCTCAAGAAGTTTGCATTTCTTTAAGTTTAATGACAATCCTGAAGCCTTGTAGAATGTTTTAATTTTTTCAACGCTTATTGGGACTTGATGTTCATTTTTCAAAACTAAGGTTGTGTCATCTGCCAGCAGGCTAATAACAATTTCTGTCCCCGACATTATTTCTGTCCCACACATACACACATACACACACACACACACACACACACACACACACACACACACACACACTCACACACACTTTAATTCCACTCTTTTATATACGCATGTCTGGAGTTCCGGGAGCTCGTTCTCAACGTTCTGGGGATAATCATAGCTGTGCTGATAGCATTCGCCGAAACGCGCCCCCCCCCCCACACCACCAGCACCACCACCACCCCACACACATTAGCTCCTCCATTCATTCACATGTACACGCCGGCTGCTCCGGGAGCTCCACGCCGACGTTTCGGTGATCGATGTCCGCAGAAGGTGCACCATTGCCGGTCTGCGGTGTCCTGTAGACCCCCCCCCCCCTCCATACACACATGCAATACGCCTTGAAACGCATCGCTCGCACCGACGCGGGGAATCCTTTACCCTACTTCCACAACAACGGCGAGAATCGCGTTGCGTCGGAAGGGGGGGGGGCATTAAGGGGGGGAGAGAGAGAGGCATGGAGATTTTCTCAGCCTCTCATTCTTTTTTTTTTTTTTTAATTGAACATAAATAGTACACACAACTATACAAATGTACAAATAAACATGGCAAGGTAGCACTGAATGTCAATGAAACAACCAGGCATGAGGAAGCAAAGGACATAAGGACATTCGTTCTGTATGGAATCAGAAGTTAATAGTGTTAACGGTTTGTGAGAAATTTACAATGCTAGACAAAAAAAGAAATTAAAATGAAATAATTAAATCAATAGATTGACTAATAAAAAATTAAAACGAAAAAAAGATTGCAAGGGGAGTACAACATGTAATTAAGTTGGCGACTCACACGGAATCTCAGATATCAAACTGTATATTTTTTGTTGATTATATATAGATATATACAAAACAAACATATATTGTTTGTTGTTGTTTATTTTTGGGATATATTGAGGAATATTTGTTGGAAAGGAGTCACAATCGCTTTTTGACAATGTCGAAGTGCTTCTTCTTCTTCTTCTTCTTCTTCTTTCGGCTTTTCCCGTTAGGGGTCGCCACAGCGAGTCAACTTTCTCCATCTAACCCTATTCTCTGTATCTTCCTCTCTCACACCAGCTACTTTCATATCCTCTCTCACTACGTCCATAAATCTTCTCTTTGGTCTTCCTCGAGACCTCTTGCCTGGCAGCTCCAATTCCAGCATCCGTCTACCAATATATTCACTATCTCTAGTCTGTACATGACCGAACCATCTCAGTCTGGCTTCTCTGACCTTCTCTCCAAAACATCGAACATGTGCCGTCCCTCTGATAGATTCATTCCTGATCCTATCCATCCTGGTCACTCCCAAAGAGAACCTCAACATCTTCATCTCTGCAACCTCTAGTTCTGCCTGCTGTCTTTTGGTCATTGTAACAGTTTCTAGTCCATACATCATCGCTGGTCTCACCACTGTCTTGTACACCTTTCCTTTTTTTTCTGGCCGATAGTCTTCTATCACATAGTACCCCTGACACTTTTCTCCACCCATTCCAACCTGCTTGGACCCGTCTCTTCACCTCTTTTCCGCACTCTCCGTTGCTCTGGACTGTTGACCCTAAGTACCTGAAATCCTCCAGCTTCTTGATCTCCATTCCCTGTAGCCTCACCGCTCCACCCGAGTTCCTCTCATTCACACACATATATTCTGTCTTGCTGCGACTAACTTTCATTCCTCTCCTTTCCAGAGCATACCTCCACCTCTCTAGATTTTCCTCTACCTGTTGTCTGCTCTCACTACAGATCACAATGTCATCCGCAAACATCATGGTCCATGGGGATTCCTGTCTAACCTCATCTGTCAGCCTATCCATCACCATTGCGAACAAGAAGGGGCTCAGTGCTGATCCCTGATGGAGTCCCACCTCCACCTTGAACTTCTCTGTTACCCCTACAGCACACCGTACCAGTGTCTCACAGCTAGCATACATGTCCTGCACCAGTCCAACATACTTCTCTGCCACTCCAGACTTCCTCATACAATACCAGAGCTCCTCTCTTGGCACCCTGTCATATGCTTTTTCTAGGTCTACAAAAACGCAGTGCAACTCCCTCTGGCCTTCTCTGTACTTTTCTATTAGCATTCTCAACGCAAATACTGCATCTGTAGTACTCTTCCTAGGCATGAAGCCATACTGCTGTTCACAAATGCTGACTTCTGCTCTCAGTCTAGTTTCCACTACTCTTTCCCATAACTTCATTGTATGGCTCATCAACTTTATCCCTCTGTAGTTGCCACAATTCTGCACATCCCCTTTATTCTTAAAAATAGGCACCATCACACTTTGTCTCCATTCTTCAGGCATCTTCTCACTCTCTAAGATCCTGTTGAATAATCTAGTCAGAAAATCTACCGCTGCCTCTCCTAGACACTTCCACACGTCCACAGGTATATCATCAGGACCAACTGCTTTTCCACTCTTCATCCTCTTCAATGCCTTCCTCACTTCACTTTTACTCATTTTTGCTACTTTGTGGTCTACAATAGTCACCTCTTCTACCCTTGCCTCTCTTTCATTTTCCACATTCATCAGTTCTTCAAAGTACTCTTTCCATCTTCCCATCACTCTTCTAGCATCTGTCAATACATTTCCCTCTCTGTCCTTTATCACCCGGACCTGTTGTACATCCTTTGCATCTTTATCTCTCTGTTTCGCCAACCTGTATAGATCATTCTCACCCTCCTTACTATCCAACCGAGCATACAAGTCATCATAAGCCCTTTGTTTTGCCTTTGCTACCTCTATCTTTACCTTTCGCCGCACCTCCCTGAACTCCTGTCTGTTCTCTTCAGTCCTCTCAGTATCCCACTTCTTCTTCGCTAACCGCTTTCTCTGTATACACTCCTGCACTTCCTCATTCCACCACCAAGTCTCCTTATCTACTTTCCTTCCAGATGACACACCAAGTACTCTTTTACCTGTCTCCCTGATAACACTAGCTGTAGTTGTCCAATCATCTGGAAGCTCACCCTGACCACCCAGACCCTTTCTCAACTCCTCCCTGAAAACCATGCAACACTCCTCCCTTTTCAGCTTCCACCATTTTGTCCTCTGCTCTGCCTTTGTCCTCTTCATCTTCCTCGTCACCAGAGTCATCCTACAAACCACCATCCTATGCTGTCTGGCTACACTCTCACCTACAACTACTTTGCAGTCACTAATC
>NW_028234031.1:382500-402500 GCF_037954325.1 Fistularia commersonii
CCGCATCTCCCTGAACTCCTGTCTGTTCTCTTCAGTCCTCTCAGTATCCCACTTCTTCTTCGCTAACCATTTTCTCTGTATACACTCCTGCACTTCCTCATTCCACCACCAAGTCTCCTTATCTACTTTCCTTCCAGATGACACACCAAGTACTCTTCTACCTGTCTCCCTGATCACACTAGCTGTTGTTGTCCAATCATCTGGAAGCTCTCCCTGACCACCCAGACCCTTTCTCAACTCCTCCCTGAAAACCATGCAACACTCTGCTGCAATAATTAAATCATCTACCCAAAGCAAACCTTCTCCACGGCTCTAAACTCGTTCGTCGCCGCTACTCGGGGAACACCGGATGGCTTTCTCCCTCCGCTTCCTTACATTTTATGTCCGCTAGATGGCGGCATCCGACTGTGCACAGCGCTTGGAGCTCCAGCAGGTGATCTGGCCGCTGTGTATGAGAGGAATAAACGAGTGGGGCCGTGAGTGCAATAAATCCCCCTCCACTTCTTACATGGATGTTATCACCCTGTTACTGTATTTTAACGATACCGCTGTGTTTTCCACCTCAATGTTAAGCCGATTTTTAAACATTAAAAACCAAATTGCTCGATTCAGTGACACCGAGGCCCTGAGTGGAGGACTTATGGAGTTGACTCCTTCGCTTATTCATAAGTGCATGTCTGGTGCTCCCGGAGCTTCACGCCGACGTCACGGGGATCCGTGTCCGAAGAAGGTGCACCTTGGCCAGTCTGCGGGGTCCTGTTGACCGGAAGCTGAGGCTGGCCCTTCGAAATAACACGGAAAATAATTGAGAGCATATTTCTCAGTTGACAACGCCCCCACTTGCTCTCATATTATTGGTATCTTTGCCCATTTACATCAAAATAAAATACTCATGACCCAAACAACAAACAACAACTTTGAAAAATTCAACAACTTAAACTGTGATGCAGGCTTTGTCATAACATGTGCCGGCATCTCTTGTGTTGGACAATACTGTAGGGCTACCTTTCCACATATTTTCTTTGTGACATCTTAACACACTCTTCTGACTGACATATTTTCTGGGTATTGATTTTGATCACTTTGCCCAAGTCCTTCATTTTAAATCTAGCTGTAAGCATGATTTTCACCTCTTTCATTACTTCCTCATCACTCGCAGCTATGATTAAATCATCTACCCATATTATGATGATGACTTTGTCATTTTGGTTTTCTTTGACATAGACACAATGATCTGCTTCATTCTGAATAAAGTCGTTGTCAATCAAGTAAGAATGGAGCATCAGATTCCAATGACGACCTGCCAAATTTTCCTGAACTGATTTCTGCATGAACACCCTCACACTTGTCATATTTGCTGTTGGAGAAAATGTTTCCTCAAAATCCGTGCCATACTTTTGACTGTAGCCCTTAGCAAAATAACGAGCTTTATATTTGTTTGTGCCAACTTCATTTCTTTTTAGCGCATACACCCACCCCCCCACCCCCACTGCACACTTGCCTTGGGGTAGCTGTGTTAGGGTCAAAGTGTTGTTCTCTCTCAATGACTCCATCTCGTTGTCCATAGATTTCATCCACTTGTCAGCATTGAGGGAACTCCTTGCCTCTTTAAATGTCTGTGGGACACCACACGCCAGTCTATAACAGTAGTCAATGTTAGTGAACACTTGGTCATCGTCAATAGCACTAGTCACATAACCATTAAAGTAACTGGGCTTCTTTTTGGTTCTAGTTGATCGTCTCACATTGTCTGCACTGCTTGGCTGTGTCACACGGTCAGATACGGGGCTGCCCATTTCCAAGGTGTACAAAGGTGTACAAGACAGTGGTGAGACCAGCGATGATGTATGGACTAGAAACTGTAGAAGAAGAAGAAGAAGAAGAAGAAGAAGAAGAAGAAGAAGAAGAAGAAGAAGAAGAAGAAGAAGAAGAAGAAGAAGAAGAAGTTAGAAAGAGAGGGTGGGGGGAAGCAAACCTTCTCCACGGCTCTAAACTCGTTCGTCGCCGCTACTCGGGGAACACCGGATGGCTTTCTCCCTCCGCTTCCTTACATTTTATGTCCGCTAGATGGCGGCATCCGACTGTGCACAGCGCTTGGAGCTCCAGCAGGTGATCTGGCCGCTGTGTATGAGAGGAATAAACGAGTGGGGCCGTGAGTGCAATAAATCCCCCTCCACTTCTTACATGGATGTTATCACCCTGTTACTGTATTTTAACGATACCGCTGTTTTTTCGACCTCAATGTTAAGCCGATTTTTAAACATGAAAAAACCAGATTGCTCGATTCAGTGACACCGAGGCCGTGAGTGGAGGACTTATGGAATCGACTCCTCCGCTTATTCATATGTGCATGTCTGGTGCTCCCGGAGCTTCACGCCGACGTCACGGGGATCCGTGTCCGAAGAAGGTGCACCTTGGCCGGTCTGCGGGGTCCTGTTGACTGGGAAGTTGAGACTGGCCCTTGGAAATAAAACGGAAAATAATTGAGAGCATATTTCTCAGTTAACAATGCCCCCACTTGCTCTCATATTATTGGTATCTTTGCCCATTTACATCAAAATAAAACAACAACTTTGAAAAATTCAACAACTTAAACTGTGATGCAGGCTTTGTCATAACATGTGCCGGCATCTCTTGTGTTGGACAATACTGTAGGGCTACCTTTCCACATATTTTCTTTGTGACATCTTAACACACTCTTCTGACTGACATATTTTCTGGGTATTGATTTTGATCACTTTGCCCATGTCCTTCATTTTAAATCTAGCTGTAAGCATGATTTTCACCTCTTTCATTACTTCCTCATCACTCGCAGCTATGATTAAATCATCTACCCATATTATGATGATGACCTTGTCATTTTGGTTTTCTTTGACATAAACACAATGATCTGCTTCATTCTGAATAAAGTCATTGTCAATCAAGTAAGAATGGAGCATCAGATCCCAATGACGACCGGCTTGTTCAGGGACGTATAGTGACTTTTTAAGTTTACACACCAGCTTCTGTTTTTTATTTGTCACTTCATACCCTTCTGGTTGTTCTACACAGAGCTCACAATCTATGGGTGCATGAAGATAGGCTGTCTTTACATCCATTTGGTGTAAGAACAAATTTTCCGGAACTGATTTCTGCATGAACACCCTCACACTTGTCATATTTGCTGTTGGAGAAAATGTTTCCTCGAAATCCGTGCCATACTTTTGACTGTAGCCCTTAGCAACATACCGAGCTTTATATTTGTTTGTGCCATCTTCATTTCTTTTTAGCGCTTACGCCCCCCACCCCCCACCCCCACCCCCACTGCACACTTGCCTTGGGGTAGCTGTGTTAGGGTAAAAGTGTTCTTCTCTCTCAATGACTCCATCTCTTCGTCCATAGATTTCATCCACTTGTCAGCATTGAGGGAACTCCTTGCCTCTTTAAATGTCTAACTCATCATCATCATCATCATCATCATCATCATCATCATCATCATCCTGGTCTGAGCTCATCTCTGTCTGGGTTTGTTGCTCTGGAGATGGGTTCGACACAAATTTTAGCAGTCTGTTTTAGTACTCTTTCACTATTTGGATAATATACAAAATAAGCTGGACTATTTTTGTCATATCCAATGAAAACTCCCTTCTCACCTCTTGAGTCAAGTTTCTTTTTGTTGTGCTTGTATGCATAACACACAGCACCAAACTTTTGCATTTGTGACACATTTGGTATCTTTCCCGTCAAGCCGAAACGCCCCCCCCCCCCACCACCACCACCACCACACACACATTAGCTCCTCCATTCATTCACATGTCCACGCCGGCTGCTCCGGGAGAATGTTTTAATTTTTTCAACACTTATTGGGACTTGATGTTCATTTTTCAAAACTAAGGTTGTGTCATCTGCCAGCTGGCTAATAACAATTTCTGTCCCCAACATTATTTCTGTCCGACACACACACACACACACACACACACACACACACACAGACACACACACACACACACGCCTTAATTCCACTCTTTTATATACGCATGTCTGGAGTTCCGGGAGCTCGTTCTCAACGTTCTGGGGATAATCATAGCTGTGCTGATAGCATTAGCCGAAACGCCCCCCCCCCCCCCACACCACCACCACCACCACCACCACCCCCCACACACACATTAGCTTCTCCATTCATTCACATGTACACGCCGGCTGCTCCGGGAGCTCCACGCCGACGTTTCGGGGATCGATGTCCGGAGAAGGTGCACCATTGCCGGCCTGCGGTATCCTGTAGACCCCCCCCCCCTCCATACACACATGCAATACGCCTTGAAACGCATCGCTCGCACCGACGCGGGGAATCCTTTACCCTACTTCCACAACAACGGCGAGAATCACATTGCGTCGGCCGCCGTGAGGAAGAGGGGGGGGGGGCATTAAGGGGGGGAGAGAGAGAGACATGGAGATTTTCTCAGCCTCTCATTCTTTTTTTTTTTTTTTTTAATTGAACATAAATAGTACACACAAATATACAAATGTACAAATAAACATGGCAAGGTAGAACTGAATGTCAATGAAACAACCAGGCATGAGGAAGCAATGGACATAAGGACATTCGTTCTGTATGTAATCAGAAGTTAATAGTGTTAACGGTTTGTGAGAAATTTACAATGCTAGACAAAAAAATAAATTAAAAGGAAATAATTAAATCAATAGATAGACAAAATAAAAAATTAAAACGAAAAAAGATTGCAAGGGGAATACAACATGTAATTAAGTTGGCGATTCACAAGGAATCTCGGACATCAAACTGTATATTTTTTGTTGTTTATATATAAACATATACAAAACACACATATGTTGTTTGTTGTTGTTTATTTTTGGGATATATTGAGGAATATTTGTTGGAAAGGAGTCACAATCGCTTTTTGATAATGTCGAAGTGTATAGGTGGCTATAGAATTTAAAGATTTCTGTGGAAATTATAGCCTCATCTGTAATTTCCTTGTTGTTAAGACGGGCTTCCGCTTTGCTCCGCTCCTCCGCTCCTCCGCTCTTCCGCTCCGGGCCCTGGAACTCCCGATCTGCGGGACTTCGGTGAATTCCGGGCCAGTCTTCTGCTCTTCTGCTCTCCTCCGCTTCTTCGCTCCCCCGCTTTGGACCCTGGAACTCCCGAACTGGGCCGGGCTTCTGCCCTCCGCCTCTCCTCTGCTCATCCGCTCCAGGCCCTGGCACTCCCTGTCATCCAGTCATTCGCATGTGCGTGCCCGGAAGTCCGGGAGCTCCACTCAAACGTCCGGGGGATAAGGGTAAGGGGTCCTGCTCCCCCCCCCCCCTCGCCGCCTCTGAGAAGAGAAACATCTCCTCCGCTCCTCCGCTTCTCAGCTCCTCCGCTCCTCCGCTGCGGAACCAGGTACTACCGATCCGCCAGACTCAGGTGAATTGCGGACAGGGCTTTTGCTGTCCTCCGCTCCTCCGCTTTGGGCCCTGGAACTCCCGAACCGCTGGACATAAGCGAATCAAGGCCGGGCATCTGCCCTCCTCCGCTCCTCAGCTCATCCGCTCGTGGCCCTGGTACTCCCAGTCCGCGGGAACCCCCCCCCACCCACCCACCCACCAAAACAAACTCTCACACACACATAAACACACGCACACACACACACACACACACACACACACACACCAACATACACACACACACACACACACACACACACACACACACACACACCTGAACTCATCATAGCTGTGCTAATAGCATTGGCCGAAACGTATCCACAACAAAACAAACATTAGCTCATCCACTCATTCACATATGTGTGTGCCCAGAGGTACGGGAGCTCCAGTCATACGTCCGGGTGATCTATGTCCGGAGAAGGCTCACATTGGCCGGTCTAAGGGGTCCTGCTGCCCCCAAGCTTCCCCGCCTTTGAGAAGAGAAACATAACTCCGCTCCTCTGCTCCTCCGCTTCTCAACTCCTCTGCTCCTCCGCTATGGGCCCTGGTACTCCCGATCCTCCGAACTCAGGCGAATAGCGTGACGTGCTTCTGCTCTCCTATAAGCCCCTACACACTTCAAACACGGCTGTTATCACCCTGTTACTGCATTGCAATGACACCCATTTGCTTTTGATCTCAGTGTCTGCCACCGTAAGGAAAAAGCGGGGGGACGGGGGGGGGTGACGGGAGACATAAGGGCATTCGTTCTGTATGTAATCAGAAGTTAATAGTGTTAACGGTTTGCGAGAAATTTTTAATGCTGGACAAAAACAGAAAATTAAAAGGAAATAATTAAATAAATAGATAGAAAAATAAAATTAAAAACTAAAAAAAAAATTGCAAGGGGAATACAACATGTAATTAAGTTGGCCGTTCACAAGGAATCTCAGACATCAAACTGTTTTTAATTGAACATAAATAGTACACACAAATATACAAATGTACAAATAAACATGGCAAGGTAGAACTGAATGTCAATGAAACAACCAGGGATGAGGAAGCAACGGACATAAGGACATTTGTTCTGTATGTAATCAGAAGTTAATAGTGTTAACGGTTTGTGAGAAATTTACAGTGCTAGACAAAAAAAAGAAATTAAAAGGAAATAATTAAATCAATAGATAGACAAATAAAAAATTAAAACGAAAAAAAAATTGCAAGGGGAATATAACATGTAATTAAGTTGTTGGTTTTTTTTTTCCAAAAAAAAGGAATCTCAGACATGGGTAACTGTATATTTTTTAGTTTTTGGATTTTTCCATAAGTTTTAAGGATTTTTTTTTATAATTCAAAATCGTTTATGAAGAAATTAAAATTTGGGGAGCATTTTTGCATTCTGTTTTTGTGAATGAAGAACTTGGCCAGGCCTAAAAGAACATTGACATAGAGTTCATCTGTTATGTTGCTTATAAGTAAACCAAATGTGATATCATCTTTTGAGAGGGAAACTGGTGATGATGGAATGAGAATGAGAAAAAATATATGGTCAGTGGTTTCAATGTTGTCTTCACAAAATGTACAAATATTATCTTCAAAAGTAAAGCGTACCCGCAATAATTCCTTAGATGGGTAGATGTCATTCATAATTTAGAAGTGGGTCTCTTCTTGCCTTGGGGGGTATGGGTAGAGTCAGACACATAGTTCGCAGCGTGGCAATCGATTCCTTATCAAATTTATTTCAAATATTATTTTTGTTTTGACGTCCAGGGAATAAGTTTCCTGTGAAACATGTCCTAATAAAGGAGTTGCTGCACTTTCTGTCCAGAATTGAGATTCCCTGGAGTGATAGTCGGGGTAACTGTGGTTGTACGGTTCGGTGCGTCATTATATTTTTGGTCAGGAATACAAATTGTCGAGGCAGTGCGTTTCGTGACTTTATCAACTCTAATATGGGAGGCTTAAATCTGTGTGTAGTACAGAACTGTTCATAGTCTAGACGACTGCCATTGTCATCCATCAAGTCAATTACTGACCATATACCTTTCTCAAAGCATTCCTTGTAAAACAGAGGTTTGTTGCCACGCAGTACATATCTATTGTTCCAAATTATTGTACTGTGTGGTGAGAAATTGTGTACATATATCATTTTCCAGTATAATAGTATTTGTTTATGGAACTCTGAAAATTGGACAGGAATCTTGTTGATATCCAAGTCAGAGATAAGTAGAAGACTTAGGCTGCCGACTATGTTGAATAAGTAGTTTGGAGTACAATACCAGAAAGAATGATGATGTTTGATCCAGGATTTCAACCAGTTCACCTTCAATGTCCCATTCAGGCAGTCCAACTCTATCACTTTCAGCCCTCCTTCACTTGTTTCTTTCACCATATGAGAGTTTTTTAGATGGTGTGGTCTGTTCCTCCAGATAAAGTTGAAATTTATTTGGTTAATAGATTTTATGAGTTGATTTGGAGCAGCATTGGAATACACTGGGTATATACATCTGGATAAACATTCCATTTTAGTCAAATATATCGGGCCTAATATTGATAAATCTCTTTGGAGCAATATATTCAATTTAGCTTTACTTTGATTCAGTTTAGATTCAATGTTCCTGGATTGATTTAACTTTTGGTCCTTAGATAGGAAAATGCTCAAGTATTTTATTTCTGATTTGATAGGAACATTACTGATTTCCTTTAGTGGTGAGTCATGCAGCTCAAGAAGTTTGCATTTCTTTAAGTTTAATGACAATCCTGAAGCCTTGGAGAATGTTTTAATTTTTTCAACGCTTATTGGGACTTGATGTTCATTTTTCAAAACTAAGGTTGTGTCATCTGCCAGCAGGCTAATAACAATTTCTGTCCCCGACATTATTTCTGTCCCACACATACACACACACACACACACACACACACACACACACACACACACACACACACAGACACACACACACACACACACACACACACACAGACACACTCACACACACCTTAATTCCACTCTTTTATATACGCATGTCTGGAGTTCCGGGAGCTCGTTCTCAACGTTCTGGGGATAATCATAGCTGTGCTGATAGCATTAGCCGAAACGCCCCCCCACACCACCACCACCCCACACACACACATTAGCTCCTCCATTCATTCACATGTACACGCCGGCTGCTCCGGGAGCTCCACGCCGACGTTTCGGGGATCGATGTCCGGAGAAGGTGCACCATTGCCGGTCCGCGGTGTCCTGTAGACCCCCCCCCCTCCATACACACATGCAATACGCCTTGAAACGCATCGCTCGCACCGGCGTCCTACTGCCCCTAAACTTCCCATCCTCTGCCATTCAGAAGAGAAACATTACCTCCGCTCCTCCATTCCTCCGCTTCTCCGCTCCACCGCTCCTCCGCTCCTCCGCTTCGGGCCCTGGTACCCCCCCCCACCTAAACAAACTCTCACACATACACACACGAACACACTCACACAGACACAAAAACAAACACACACACACACACACACACACACACACACACACACCTTAACTCATCTTAGCTGTGCTAATAGCATTAGCCGAAACGCATCCACAACCAAACAAACATTAGCTCATCCACTCATTCACATGTGTGTGCCCAATGGTCCGGCAGCTCCAATCATACTACCGGGTGATCTATGTCCGGAGAATGCTCACATTAGCCCGTCTAAGGGGTTCTTCTGCCCCCAAGCTTCCCCGCCTCTGAGAGAAGAAACATTACCTCCGCTCCTCTGCTCCTCCGCTTCTCAGCTCCACCGCTCCTCCGCGATGGGCCCTGGTACTCCCCCCCCTCCCCCCCACCTAAACAAACTCTCACACAAAATCACTCACACACACACAAAAACACACAAACACACACACACACACATACACACACACCTGAACTTATCATAGCTGTGCTAATAGCATTAGCCGAAACGCATTCACAACCAAACAAACATTAGCTAAACCACTCATTCACATGTGTGTGCCCAATGGTACTCCCTGTCCACGACCCCCCCCCCCCCACCAAAAGAGCCTCTCACACACACACACACACACAAAGACACTCACACACACACAGACACACACATAATCACATACACATACCTTAAGTCTTCATAGCTGTGCTAATAGCTTTAGCCGAAACGCATCCACAACCAAACAAACATTAGCTCATCCACTCATTCACATGTGTGTGCCCTGGTACTCCGTGTCCGCGACCCCCCCCCCCACCAAAACAAACTATCACACACATACACAAAGACACTCACACACACACACACACTGACACACATACACACATTAAGTCATCATAGCTGTGCTAGTAGCATTAGCCGAACGCATCCACAACCAAACAAACATTAGCTCATCCACTCATTCACATGTGTGTGCCCAATGGTCCGCTTCTCCGCTCCACCGCTCCTCCACTATGGGCCCTGGTACTCCCGATCCGCCGGACTCAGGAGAATTAAGAATAAGAATCAGAACAACTTTATTAATCCCGAAGGAAATTGCAGTGCCAGAGTTACAGAAAATATAACAGTAATAAATAATAAAAGAAAGGCAGAATTATAAATAAAAATAAACTATAAACTATAAAGTGTTTCAGTGAAACTATAGAGTGTCTTAGTAAGCACTGATAAAACTATAAGTGTCTTAGTAACAAGTGGGGTAAGGAGTGCGCAATAGTATGATAGAAGGGAACATTATAGTGTAGCTGTTATGAGATGAGATGAAATATTGCACAATGTAGCTGTTATGAGATGAAATATTGCACAGTTTCTGAATATTGCACAGAAATGAGATATTGCACATTTTTGTTTGTTTTTAAGTTAAAGATAGGTTTTTATGGTTGCCGGCGGCTGAATGGGACGTGCTTCTGCCCTCCATCCGCTCCACAGCTCATCCGCTCCAGGCCCAGCTACCCCCTGTCCGCGCCCCCCCCCCACCTAAACAAACTGTCACACACATATACACAATCGCACACACAAACACACACACACACACACACAAGAACACACAAACACACAAGAACACACAAACACACAAACACACACACACACACACACACCTTAAGTCATCATACCTGTGCTAATAGCTCCCAAGCTTCCCCGCCTCTGAGAGGAGAAACAATACCTCCGCTCCTCCGCTTCTCAGCTCCACCGCTCCTCCGCTATGGGCCCTGGTAACCCCCCCACCTAAACACACTCACACACACACAAAAACACACAAACACACACACGCACACACACACACATACACACACACAAACACACACACAAACACACCTTAACTCATCATAGCTGTGCTAATAGCATTAGCCGAAACGCATCCACGACCAAACAAACATTAGCTCATCCACTCATTCACATGTTTGTGCCCAATGGTCCGGGAGCTCCAATCATACGTCCGGGGGATCTATGTCCGGAGAATGTGAGCATTAGCCTGTCTAAGGGGTTCTTCTGCCCCCAAGCTTCCCCGCCTCTGAGAGAAGAAACATTACCTTCCCTCCTCTGCTCCTCCGCTTCTCAGCTCCACCGCTCCTCCGCTATGGGCCCTGGTACTCCCCCCCCCCCCCCCCACCTAAACAAACTCTCACACAAAATCACTCACACACACACAAAAACACACAAACACACACACACACACATACACACACACCTTAACTCATCATAGCTGTGCTAATAGCATTAGCCGAAACGCATCCACAACCAAACAAACATTAGCTCATCCACTCATTCACATGTGTGTGCCCTGGTACTCCGTGTCCGCGACCCCCCCCCCACCAAAACAAACTATCACACACATACACAAAGACACTCACACACACACACACACACTGACACACATACACACATTAAGTCATCATAGTTGTGCTAATAGCATTAGCCGAAATGCATCCACAACCAAACAAACATTAGCTCATCCACTCATTCACATGTGTGTGCCCAATGGTTCGCTTCTCCGCTCCACCGCTCCTCCGCTCCTCCGCTATGGGCCCTGGTACTCCCGATCCGCCGGACTCAGGAGAATTATGGGACGTGCCTTTGCCCTCCATCCGCTCCACAGCTCATCCGCTCCAGGCCCAGCTACCCCCTGTCCGCGCCCCCCCCCCACCTAAACAAATTGTCACACACATATACACAAACGCACACACAAACACACACACACACACACACACAAGAACACACAACACACAAACACACAAACACACACACACACACACACACCTTAAGTCATCATAGCTGTGCTAATAGCTCCCAAGCTTCCCCGCCTCTGAGAGGAGAAACAATACCTCCGCTACTCCGCTCCTCCGCTTCTCAGCTCCACCGCTCCTCGGCTATGGGCCCTGGTACCCCCCCCCCACCTAAACACACTCACTCACACACAAAAACACACAAACACACACACGCACACACACACACATACACAAACACACCTTAACTCATCATAACTGTGCTAATAGCATTAGCCGAAACGCATCCACTACCAAACAAACATTAGCTCATCCACTCATTCACATGTGTGTGCCCAATGGTCCGGGAGCTCCAATCATACGTCCGGGGGATCTATATCTGGAGAAGGCTCACAGTGGCTGGTCTAAAGCGTCCTACTGCCCCCAAACTTCCCATCCTCTGCCTTTGAGAAGAGAAAAATGACCTCCGCTCCTCCATTCCTCCGCTTCTCCGCTCCACCGCTCTTCCGCGATGGGCCTTGGTACCCCCCCTCCACCTAAACAAACTCTCACACACACACACATGACCACCCTCACACAGACACAAAAACAAACAAACAGACACACACACACACACACACACACACACACACACCTTAAGTCATCATAGCTGTGCTAATAGCATTAGCCGAAACGCATCCACAACCAAACAAACATTAGCTCATCCACTCATTCACATGTGTGTGCCCAATGGTCCGGGAGCTCCAATCATACGTTCGGGGGATCTATGCCCGGAGAATGCTCACATTAGCCCGTCTAAGGGGTTCTGATGCCCCCAAGCTTCCCCGCCTCTGAGAGGAGAAACTATACGTCTGCTACTCCGCTCCTCCGCTCCTCCGCTTCTCAGCACCACTGCTCCTCCGCTTTGGGCCCTGGAATTCCCGAACCGCTGGACATAAGCGAATCAAGGCCGGGCATCTGCCCTCCTCCGCTCCTCAGCTCATCTGCTCGAGGCCCTGGTACTCCCTGTCCGCGACCCCCCCCCACCTAAACAAACTCACACACACACACACACACGAACACACACACAGACACACACACACACACACCTTAACTCATCTTAGCTGTGCTAATAGCATTAGCCGAAACGCATCCACAACCAAACAAACATTAGCTCATCCATTCATTCACATGTGTGTGCCCAATGGTCCGGCAGCTCCAATCATACGACCGGGGGATCTATGTCCGGAGAATGCTCACATTAGCCCGTCTAAGGGGTTCTGCCCCCAAGCTTCCCCGCCTCTGAGAGAAGAAACATTACCTCCGCTCCTCCGCTCCTCCGCTTCTCAGCTCCACCGCTCCTCCGCTATGGGCCCTGGTACTCCCCCCCCCACCTAAACAAACTCTCACACAAAATCACTCACACACACACAAAAACACACAAACACACACACACACACACATACACACACACCTTAACTCATCATAGCTGTGCTAATAGCATTAGCCGAAACGCATCCACAACCAAACAAACATTAGCTCATCCACTCATTCACATGTGTGTGCCCTATGGTACTCCCTGTCCGCGACCCCCCCCCACCAAAAGAGCCTCTCACACACACAAAGACACTCACACACACACAGACACACATATACACTCATACACACACCTTAAGTCTTCATAGCTGTGCTAATAGCTTTAGCCGAAACGCATCCACAACCAAACAAACATTAGCTCCTCCACTCATTCACAGGTGTGTGCCCTGGTACTCCTTGTCCGTGACCCCCCCCCCCCCACCAAAACAAACTATCACACAAATACACAAAGACACTCACACACACACACACACTGACACACATACACACATTAAGTCATGATAGCTGTGCTAATAGCATTAGCCGAAATGCATCCACAACCAAACAAACATTAGCTCATCCACTCATTCACATGTGTGTGCCCAATGGTCCGCTTCTCCGCTCCACCGCTCCTCCGCTATAGGCCCTGGTACTCCCGATCCACAAACACACACAAACACACACACACACACAAGAACACAAAAACACACAAACACACAAACACCCACACACACACACACCTTAAGTCATCATAGCTGTGCTAATAGCATTAGCCGAAACGCATCCACAACCAAACAAACATTAGCTCGTCCACTCATTCAAATGTATGTGCCCAGAGGTCCTGGATCTCCGGTCATACGTCCGGGGCATCTATGTCCGGAGAAGGCTCACATTTGCCGGTCTAAGGGGTCCTGCTGCCCCCAAGCTTCCCCGCCTTTGAGAAGAGAAATATAATATCGCTCCTCCGCTCCTCCGCTTCTCAACACCTCCGCTCCTCCGCTATTGGCCCTGGTACTCCCGATCCTGCAAACTCAGGAGAATTGCGAGAGGTGCTTCTGCTCTCCTCCACTCCTCCGCTTCTCCGCTCCTCCGCTTTTCCGCTTTGGGCCCTGGAACTCCCGAACCGCTGGATATAAGGGAATCACGGGCTGGGCTTATGCCCTCCTCTGCTCCTCAGCTCATCCGCTCGAGGCCCTGGTACTCCCTGTCCGCGACCCCCCCCCCACCTAAACAAACTCTCACACACACACACAGACACACTCACACACACACACACACACACACACACATACACGCACACCTTAACTCATCATAGCTGTGCTAATAGCATTAGCCGAAACGCATCCACAACTAAACAAACATTAGCTCTTCCACTCATTCACATGTGTGTGCCCAATGGTCCGGGAGCTCCAATCATACGTCCGGGGGATCTATGTCCGGAGAATGCTCATATTAGCCCATCTAAGGGGTTCTGCTGCCCCCAAGCTTCCCCGCCTCTGAGTGGAGAAACAATACTTCCGCTACTCCGCTCCTCCGCTTCTCAGCTCCACCGCTCTTCCGCTATGGGCCCTGGTACTCCCCCCCTCCACCTAAATAAACTCTCACACATACACACACAAGAACACACTGACACACAAACACACAAAGACACACACACAGCTCAGCTCCACCGCTCCTCCGCTTTGGGCCCTGGAATTCCCGAACCGCTTGACATAAGCGAATCACGGGCCGGGCTTCTGCCCTCCTCCGCTCCTCAGCTCATCCGCTCTTGGCACTGGTACTCCCTGTCCGCGACCCCCCCCCCCCCCCACCAAAACAACCTCACTCACACAAACACACAAAGACACTCACACACACACACAGACACACACACACCTTAAGTCTTCATAGCTGTGCTAATAGCGTTAGCCGAAAAGCATCCACAACCAAACAAACATTAGCTCATCCAATCATTCACAAGTATGTACCAAGAGGTCCGGGAGCCCCGGTCATACGTCCGGGAGAGCGATGTCCATAGAAGGCTCATATTGGCCAGTCTAAGGGGTCCTGCTGCCCCAAAGCTTCCCCGCCTTTGAGAAGAGAAACATAAGTCTGCTCCTCCGCTCCTCCGCTCCACCGCTCCACCGCTTCTCCGTTCTTCCACTCATCCGCTCCGCCGCTGATCCGCTCCGGGCCTTAGTACTCCAGAACTGCTGGACATAAGCGAATCAGGCTGCAAGCCCTGTTACTCCCTATCCGCGGGACTCTGTCGAAATATGGACCGTGCTTCCCCTCTCCTCCACTCCTCCGCTCCTCCGCTCTTCCGCTCCTCCTCTCCTCCACTCCTCCGCTTCTCCGCTCCTCCGCTCCTCCGCTCCTCCGCTCCTCCGCTCCTCCGCTCCTCCGCTCCTCCGCTCCTCCGCTCCTCCGCTCCTGGCCCTGGTACTCCTGAACTGCTGGACATAAGCGATTCAGGCTCCAAACCCTGGTACTCCCCTTCCGCGGGACTCAGGCGAATTCTCCTCCGCTCCTCCGCTCCTCCGCTCCTCCGCTCCTCCGCTCCTCCGCTCCTCCGCTTCTCCGTTCTTCCGCTCATCCGCTCCGCCGCTCATCCGCTGCTGGCCCTGGTACTCCTGAACTGCTGGACCTGGGCGAATCAGGCTCCAGGCCCTGGTACTCCCTCTCCGCGGGACTCAGGTGAATTGTCGGCCGGGCTTCCGCTCTCCTCCGCTTCTCTTCTCATCCGCTCCTCCGCTCCTCCGCTCAAGTTCCTGGTACTCCTGACCGTTGGATATAAGTGAACCTGCTCAAGGCCCTGGTACTCCCAATCCGCGGGACTCTGGCGAAATGTGTACCGTGCTTTCCCTCTCCTCCGCTCCTCCACTCATCCGCCCCTCCGCTCCTTTGCTCCTCCGCTCCTCCGCAATGGCCCTGGTACTCCTGAACTGCTGAACATCATTTAATCACGCTACAGGCCCTGGTACTCCCTTTCTCCGGGATTTAGGCATATTGTGGTCCATGCTTCCACTCTCCTCCGCTCCTCCGCGCCTCTGCTCCTCCGCTCCTCCGCTCCTCGGCTCCTCCGCTCCTCCGGTTCTCCGTTCTTCCGCTCATCCGCTCCGCCGCTCATCCGCTACTGGCCCTGGTACTCCTGAACTGCTGGACCTGGGTGAATCAGGCTCCAGGCCCTGGTACTCCCTCTCCGCGGGACTCAGGTGTATTGTCGGCCGGGCTTCCGCTCTCATCCGCTTCTCCTCTCATCCGCTCCTCCGCTCCTCCGCTCCTCCGCTCCTTTGCTCCTCCGCTCCACCGCTTCTCCGTTCTTCCGCTCATCCGCTCTGCCGCTCATCCGCTCCTGTCCCTGGTACTCCTGAACTGCTGGACATAAGCGATTCAGGCTCCAGACCCTGGTACTCCCCTTCCGCGGGACTCAAGCGAATTGTCGGCCGGGCTTCCGCTCACCTCCGCTCCTCCGCTCCTCCGCTCCTCCGCTCCTCCGCTCCTCCGCTCCTCCGCTCCTCCTCTCTGGGCCCTGGTACTCCTGAACTGCTTGCCATAGGCATATAAGGCTCCAGGCCCTGGTGCTCCCAATCCGCGGGCTTCCGCTAACCTCCGCTCCTCCGCTCATCCGCTCCTCCGCTTCTCCTCTCATCCACTCCTCCGCACCTCCGCTCCGGGCCCTGGTACTCCTGAACTGCTGGACATAAGCGAATCAGGCTCCAGGCCCTGGTACTCCCTTTCCGCGGGACTTAGGCGAATATTCGGCCTGGCTTCCGCTCTCCTCCGCTCCTCCGCTCCTCCACTCCTCCGCTCCTCCGCTCCGGCCCTGGTACTCCTGAACTGTTGGACATAAGCGAAACAGGCTCCAGGCCCTGGTACTCCCTTTCCGCGGGACTAAGGCAAAAAGTGGGCCGGGCTTCCGCTCTCCTCCGCTCCTCCGCTCCTCCACTCATCCAACCCTCCGCTCGTCTGCTCCTCCGCACCTGGCCCTGGTACTCCTGAATTGTTGAACATCATTAAATCACGCTTCAGGCCCTGGTACTCCCTCTAAGCGGGACTCAGGCGAATTGCCGGCCGGGCCTCCGCTCTCCTCCGCTCCTCCGCTCCTCCGCTCCAGCCCTGGTACTCCTGAACTGCTGGATATCATTAAATCACGCTTCTGGTCCTGGTACTCCCTTTCCGCGGGACTCAGGCGAATTGTCGGCCGGATTCCGCTCTCCTCCGGTCCTCCGGTCCTCCGGTCCTCCGCTCCTCCGCTCCTCCGCTCCTCCGCTCCACCACTCCGGCCCTGGTACTCCTGAACTGCTGGACATAAGCGAATCAGGCTCCAGGCCCTGGTACTCCCTCTCCGCGGGACTAAGGCGAATTGTCGGCCGGGCTTCCCTTCTCCTCCGCTTCTCCACTCATCCGCTCCTCCGCTCCTCCGCTCCTCCGCTCTAGGCCCTGGTACTCCTGAACTGCTTGCCATTAGCGAATCAGGCTCCAGGCCCTGGTACTCCCTCTCCGCGGGACTAAGGCGAATTGTCGGCCGGGCTTCCGCTCTCCTCCGCTTCTCCGGTCCTCCGGTCCTCCGCTCCTCCGCTCCTCCGCTCTAGGCCCTGGTACTCCTGAACTGCTTGCCATAAGCGGATCAGGCTCCAGGCCCTGGTACTCCCAATCCGCGGGACTCAGGCGAAATGTGGGCCGGGCTTCCGCTCTCCTCCGCTCCTCCGCTCCTCCACTCCTCCGCTCCTCCGCTCCGGCCCTGGTACTCCTGAACTGCTGGACATAAGCGAAACAGGCTCCAGGCCCTGGTACTCCCTTTCCGCGGGACTTAGGCGAATATTCGTCTGGGCTTCCGCTCACCTCCGCTCCTCCGCTCCTCCGCTCCTCCGCTCCTCCGCTCCTCCGCTCCTCCTCTCTGGGCCCTGGTACTCCTGAACTGCTTGCCATAGGCATATCAGGCTCCAGGCCCTGGTACTCCCAATCCGCGGGACTAAGGCAAAAAGTGGGCCGGGCTTCCGCTCTCCTCCGCTCCTCAGCTCCTCCACTCGTCCAACCCTCCGCTCGTCCGCTCCTCCGCACCTGGCCCTGGTACTCCTGAATTGTTGAACATCATTAAATCACGCTTCAGGCCCTGGTACTCCCTCTAAGCGGGACTCAGGCGAATTGCCGGCCGGGCCTCCGCTCTCCTCCGCTCCTCCGCTCCTCCGGTCCAGCCCTGGTACTCCTGAACTGCTGGATATCATTAAATCACGCTTCTGGTCCTGGTACTCCCTTTCCGCGGGACTCAGGCGAATTGTCGGCCGGATTCCGCTCTCCTCCGGTCCTCCGGTCCTCCGGTCCTCCGGTCCTCCGCTCCTCCGCTCCTCCGCTCCACCGCTCCGGCCCTGGTACTCCTGAACTGCTGGACATAAGCGAATCAGGCTCCAGGCCCTGGTACTCCCTCTCCGCGGGACTAAGGCGAATTGTCGGCCGGGCTTCCCTTCTCCTCCGCTTCTCCACTCATCCGCTCCTCCGCTCCTCCGCTCCTCCGCTCTAGGCCCTGGTACTCCTGAACTGCTTGCCATTAGCGAATCAGGCTCCAGGCCCTGGTACTCCCAATCCGCGGGACTCAGGCGAAATGTGGGCCGGGCTTCCGCTCTCTTCCGCTCCTCAGCTCCTCCACTCCTCCGCTCCTCCGCTCCTCCGCTCCGGCCCTGGTACTCCTGAACTGCTGGACATAAGCGAAACAGGCTCCAGGCCCTGGTACTCCCTTTCCGCGGGACTTAGGCGAATTGTTTGCCGGGCTACCGCTCTCCTCCGCTCCTCCGCTCTTCCGCTCCCCCGCTCCGGGCCCTGGTACTCCGGACCGCTTGACATAAGTGTATCAGGCTCCAAGCCCTGGTACTCCCAATCCGCGGGACATAGGGGAAATGTGGGCCGGCCTTTCGCTCTCCTCCGCTCCTCCGCTCCTCCGCTCCTCCGCTCATCCGCTCATCCGCTCATCCGCTCATCCGCTCATCCGCTCATCCGCTCCTGCGCTCCTCCGCTCCTCCGCTACTGGCCCTGGTACTCCTGAACTGCTGGACATAAGCGACTCAGGTTCTAGGCCCTGGTACTCCTTCTCCGTGGGACTCAGGCGAATTGCCGGCCGGGCTTCCGCTCTCCTCAGCTCATCCGCTCATCCGCTCATCCGCTCATCCGCTCCTCCGCTCCTCCGCTCCTCCGCTCCTCCGCTCCACCGCTCCGGCCCTGGTACTCCTGAATTGCTGGACATAAGCGAATCAGGCTCCAGGCCCTGGTACTCCCTCTCCGCGGGACTAAGGCGAATTGTCGGCCGGGCTTCCGCTCTCCTCCGCTTCTCCGCTCCTCCGCTCCTCCGCTCCTCCGCTCCTCCGCTCCTCCGCTCTAGGCCCTGGTACTCCTGAACTGCTTGCCATAAGCGAATCAGGCTCCAGGCCCTGGTACTCCCAATCCGCGGGACTCAGGTGAAATGTGGGCCGGGCTTCCGCTCTCCTCCGCACCTCCACTCCTCCGCTCATCCGCCCCTCCGCTCCTCCGCTCCGCCGCTCTGGGCCCTGGCACTCCTGAACTCCTTGCCATAAGCGAATCAGGCTCCAGGCACTGGTACTCCCAATCCGCGGGACTCAGGCGAAATGTGGGCCGGTCTTCCGCTTTCCTCCCCACCTCCGCTCCTCCACTCATCCGCCCCTCCGCTCCTCCGCACCTGGGCCTGGTACTCCTGAATTGCTGAACATCAATAAATCACGCTTCTGGCCCTGGTACTCCCTCTCCGCTGGACTCAGGCGAATTGTCGGCCGGATTCCGCTCTCCTCCGCTCATCCGCTCCTCCGCTCCACCGCTTAAACGTTATTTTGCTCATCCGCTCCTCCGCTCCTCCGCTCCTGGCCCTGGTACTACTGAACTGCTGGACATAAGCGAATCAGGCTCCAGGACTTGGTACTCCCTCTCCGCGGGACTCAGGCGAATTGCCGACCGGGCTTCCGCTCACCTCAGCTCATCCGCTCCTCCGCTCCTCCGCTCCTGCGCTCCTCCGTTCCTCCGCTCCGGCCCTGGTACTCCTGAACTGCTGGACATAGCGAATCAGGCTCCTGGCCC
>NW_028234031.1:412500-422500 GCF_037954325.1 Fistularia commersonii
TTTTGGTTTTTGGATTTTTCCATAAGTTTTAAGGATTTTTTTTTATAATTCAAAATCGTTTATGAAGAAATTAAAATTTGGGGAACAGTTTTGCGTTCTGTTTTTGTGAATGAAGAACTTGGCCAGGCCAGTAGATCTGCGTGTTACCGGCTGGGTCTTTTACGGAGGAATAATATGTGTGACACGTCTCTTGCTTTGCAGAACTGGAGGAAGTTAAGTTTATTTTCAAGCAAATAAAAACACAACGGACAGACCAGAAGTTGGGACTGGCCCTTCAAAATAAAACGAAAATAACTGAGAGCATATTTCTCAGATAACAACATCGATGTCCGGAGAAGGTGCAGCTTTGCCGCTCCGCGGGGTCCTGTAGACCCCCCCCCCCTTCATACACACATGCAATACGCCTCGAAACGCATCGCCCGCACTGACGCGGGGAATCCTTTACCAAGCTTCCACAACAACGGCGAGAATCTCGTCGCTTCGGCCGCCGTTAGGAGGAAGGGGGGGGGGGGGGGGGGGCATTAAGGGGGAGAGAGAGAGAGAGAGACATGGAGATTTTCTCAGCCTCTCATTCTTTTTTTTTTTTTTTTTTTTTAATTGAACATTAATAGTACACACAAATATACAAATGTACAAATAAACGTGGCACGGTAGAACTGAATGTCAATGAAACAACCAGGGATGAGGAAGAAAAGGACATAAGGACAAGTTAATAGTGTTAACGGTTTGTGAGAAATTTATAATGCTTGACCAAAAAAGAAATTAAAAGGAAATAATTAAATAAATAGATGGACAAATTAAATTAAAAACGAAAAAAAAAAATTGCAAGGGGAATAAACCATGTTATTTGGTCTGCGGTTTACAAGGAATTTCAGACATCAAACTGTATGTTTTTTGGTTTTTGGATTTTTCCATAAGTTTTCAGGATTTTTTTTTTTTTTTAATTATTCAAAATCGTTTATGAAGAAATTAAAATTTGGGGAACATAGCTGCATTCTGTTTTTGTGAACGAAGAACTTGGCCAGGCCAGGAGATCTGTGAGTTACCCCTCAATACCGGCTGGGTCTTTTACGGAGGAATAATATGTGTGGCACGTCTCTTGCTTTGCAGAACTGGAAGAAGTTAAGTTTATTATGCTAGACAAAAAAAGACATTGAAAGGAAATAATTAAATAAATAGATAGACAAATGAAATTAAAAACGAAAAAAAAAAATAGGAGAAACATTACTTCCGCTCCTCCAATCCTCTGTTTCTCAGCTCCACCGCTCCTCCGCTATTGGCCCTGGTACCCCCGATCCTCCGAACTCAGGCGAATTGCGTGACGTGCTTCTGCTATTCTCCGCTCGTCCGCTTTTCCGCTTTGGGGCTTGGAACCCCTGAACCGCTGGACATAAGCGAATCACGGGCAGGATTTCTGCCCTCCTCCGCTCCTCCACTCATCCGGTACAGGCCCTGGTACTCCATGTCCGCGACCCCCTCCACCTTAACAAACTGTCACAAACACACACACACACACATATACACACGCACACAAACACACTTACACACACCTTAACTCATCATAGCTGTGCTAATAGCATTAGCCAAAACACATCCACAAGCACACAAACATGATCTCATCCACTCATTCACATGTGTGTGCCCAGAGGTCCGGGAGCTCCATGTTGTAAATGGGCGGTACTTTTACCTACTACGCTACTGCTACTGGCGCTACTGCTATATCAGTGTGTTACGTCTGTGTGTTTTTGCGTCTTAACAAAGGAAGAAGAACGTTCCGTGTTTTTTTCTTTCATGCTGCCTGCAATAAAGTTTGTTCTTAAAATACAATAGGTTATGGGCCCAGAGTGTCTCTAAAAGGCTGGATTACACTGAATATTGTGTGATAGTGAACAGTATTGTGGGAACTCACAATGGAGGACAAGCTGTTTATCGACAAGCTGAGCGGACCGGAGAATTGGGCAACGTGGAAGTTTCAAATGGAACATCTGCTAAAGGCTAAAGGACTGTGGCGAATGCTAACAGAGGAAGACACATTAGCCCCAGATGCTAACGCAGCATCACAGGGTGAGTTCACGAAACAGAGAGAGAAAGCGTTCTCTGTGTTAGTGCTCAATGTAAGTTCATCCCTGTTGTACCTGATTACAAACTGTAAGACTCCCAAAGAAGTGTGGACTACACTGAAAGATATTTTTGAAAGAGACACGCTGGCAAATAAACTATTTCTGAAGAAGAAATATTTCAGGTGCGAAATGAAGGAAGGAGATGGTTTGACTGAGCACCTCAAACAAATGAAAGAACTGACTGACCAGTTATCAGCAATAGGAGCTGTAATTGAAGAGGAAGACCAAATTGTAACATTGTTGGGAAGTTTACCACCAAGTTACGCTACAGTTGTCACTGCACTGGAAACAAAGATTAACCCTAACCCTAACCCAAGCAAGAAAAACAAATCAAAAAAGAAAATCCACAAAGCTAAAAATGTGGTGTGTGAGGATGAGGATGGTTCATCTGAAAGTGCCTTTGTAGCTAGAAGGGAAAGCTCAGAAAAACCACATCAGTTTGAGTGGTTAATTGATTCTGGAGCATCAAAGCACATGACATGCGAGCAAGGAATTCTTAAGGAATACCAGCAGTTCTCAAAAGAACAGTCAGTGAAGCTCGGTGACGGCAGGGTGGTTGATGCCCTGGGAATTGGAAATGTCAACATGACAATGACCTTCAAGTCAAGCAAGGTAAAAAATGCTACGATGTATGATGTGCTGTATGTTCCAAAACTTTCTGGGAATTTATTCTCAGTGGGAGCTGCCACCAAAAAGGGAACTACGGTTCAGTTTAAGAGGTCCTGCTGCTACATTCGTGGAAAAGATGGAACTCTTAAAGGAATGGGAACACGAAGAGCTGATGGACTATATCAGCTAGATGTGAAAGGAAATGAATCAGTCACTCACAGTGCATCAGTAGCTGCTATCTTGTGGCACCGGCGCCTCGGTCACACTACCAAGCTGAAGGAACTAAAAGGTCTGGTGAACGGAGTGGACTTCTCTGCAGACAAAGAAGTACCCTTCTGTGAAGGATGTGTGGAGGGCAAGCTGGCTAAAAAGCCATTCAAGTCGATTGGAGAAATACGTTCCGAGCGCAAGATGCAGTTAATTCATCGTGATGTCTGTGGTCCCATGCAAACTGAATCTATAAGTGGATCCAAATATTTTGTGACTTTCACAGACGATTACTCAAGATGCTCCAAGGTATACTTCATGAAACAGAAGAATGAAGTGCTGTGTAAATTCAAGGAATTTGAGAAGACATTCACAAATGAGTGTGGACTAAGCATCCAGAGGCTGAGAACAGACAATGGTGGTGAGTACACCTCAAGGGAGTTTCAAGAATATTTGAAGGTTCAAGGCATCCACCATGAAATGACTGGACCTCACTCACCACAGCAAAACGGAGTTGCTGAAAGAAAAAATAGAACACTCGTTGAAGCAGCAAGGAGCATGTTGTCTCATGCTAAGTTACCAAAGATGTTCTGGGCAGAGGCTGTTGCCACAGCAGCTTACATACAGAACAGGCTGCCTACTTCTGTCCCGAAGGGAGAGACACCGTACCAGAGATGGTGTGGGAAAAAACCTAATGTGGGTCACATGAAGGTGTTTGGCTGTATTGCCTATGCACTTGTCCCAGATGAAGAGAGAAAGAAGCTGGACAAAAAGACTGTGAAGCCGCGCTTCGTGGGATATGCAAACAATGCCAGAGGCTATCGCCTGTACGATGAAGAGAAGAGGAGGATTCTGATCCGTCGAGATGTCGTCTTTGATGAATCCAACTTTAACTTGAAGCAGGAACCGAAAGTACACTGCACAGACACCGAGATAACTATGAAAATAGATGAGAGTGAAACAAAACATGACGAAGTCACTGTTGAGAGCACTGTCAGAAAAAATGACAGAATCAGAAAGCCTCCAATAAGATTTGGATATGATGAGTTTGCTGATGTAGTGACTGTTGATCATTATGCAAACATGTGTTGCGTGACAGAGCCACTCTCACTAAAAGAGGCAATGGAGAGTCCTCATGCAAAAGACTGGCAGGAGGCAGCTGACTTGGAATATGAGTCACTGCTGGAAAACGAGACATGGGACTTAGTCGACTTGCCAAGAGACAGAAAGGCAGTAGGATCCAGATGGGTGTTCAAAGTCAAGCATCGCAGTGATGGAAGAGTGGAACGATACAAGTGTAGACTCGTTGCACAGGGCTACACACAGTTGTATGGCGCTGACTATGATGAAACGTTTTCACCAGTGGTACGATTTAGCTCTATTCGTACATTACTGTCCTTTGCTGTTCAAAAGGGTCTACATGTCCACCAGATGGATGTTGTAACTGCATTCCTCAATGGACACCTGGAAGAAGAAATATACATGGAGCAACCTGAGGGCTTCATCAAAACAGGGCAGGAACATCTGGTATGCAAACTAAAAAAATCAATCTATGGACTGAGACAGTCTCCTCGCTGTTGGAACAAGGCTTTTACGGAGTTCATGATGGAAATTGGATTCAAACAGAGCACATCAGACCCCTGCGTGTTTGTGAGATCAAGACAAGAGCTTGAAATACTAGCAGTTTACGCGGATGATTTGATCCTGATTACAGAGTCCACTGAGAGCATGGACGAGCTCAAAGCAGCTCTCAAGGAGTGCTACAAGATGAAAGACATGGGTGAGCTGTCCTACATCCCAGGCATCTCTGTCATCCAAGATAAAGAAAAGAATCGTATCATTCTTCAGCAGAAGCATTACATTGAAGCCATACTTCGGAAGTATGGAATGGATAATGCAAATCCTGTGGCAACTCCTGCAGATGCCAACGTCAGGCTAAAAAGGAGTGATGGTGTCAGTATGTCAGTGCACCAGCATACCTATCAGTCAATGGTTGGAAGTCTGCTGTATGCTGCCATGGCGACAAGACCGGACATAGCTCAAGCTGTGAGTGCTGTGTCGAAGTTCAATGCAAATCCAGATGCTTCACATCTGACTGCTGTAAAGAGGATACTTCGATACTTGAAAGGGACATTAAATCTTGCTCTGAAATATGAGAGCTCAGACTCCGGAGCTTTAATCGGATACTCGGATGCTGACCGGGCTGGAGATCAAGATGATCGCCGGTCAACAACAGGCGACATCTTCCTTCTGTCACGCAACACATGTTTGCATAATGATCAACAGTCACTACATCAGCAAACTCATCATATCCAAATCTTATTGGAGGCTTTCTGATTCTGTCATTTTTTCTGACAGTGCTCTCAACAGTGACTTCGTCATGTTTTGTTTCACTCTCATCTATTTTCATAGTTATCTCGGTGTCTGTGCAGTGTACTTTCGGTTCCTGCTTCAAGTTAAAGTTGGATTCATCAAAGACGACATCTCGACGGATCAGAATCCTCCTCTTCTCTTCATCGTACAGGCGATAGCCTCTGGCATTGTTTGCATATCCCACGAAGCGCGGCTTCACAGTCTTTTTGTCCAGCTTCTTTCTCTCTTCATCTGGGACAAGTGCATAGGCAATACAGCCAAACACCTTCATGTGACCCACATTAGGTTTTTTCCCACACCATCTCTGGTACGGTGTCTCTCCCTTCGGGACAGAAGTAGGCAGCCTGTTCTGTATGTAAGCTGCTGTGGCAACAGCCTCTGCCCAGAACATCTTTGGTAACTTAGCATGAGACAACATGCTCCTTGCTGCTTCAACGAGTGTTCTATTTTTTCTTTCAGCAACTCCGTTTTGCTGTGGTGAGTGAGGTCCAGTCATTTCATGGTGGATGCCTTGAACCTTCAAATATTCTTGAAACTCCCTTGAGGTGTACTCACCACCATTGTCTGTTCTCAGCCTCTGGATGCTTAGTCCACACTCATTTGTGAATGTCTTCTCAAATTCCTTGAATTTACACAGCACTTCATTCTTCTGTTTCATGAAGTATACCTTGGAGCATCTTGAGTAATCGTCTGTGAAAGTCACAAAATATTTGGATCCACTTATAGATTCAGTTTGCATGGGACCACAGACATCACGATGAATTAACTGCATCTTGCGCTCGGAACGTATTTCTCCAATCGACTTGAATGGCTTTTTAGCCAGCTTGCCCTCCACACATCCTTCACAGAAGGGTACTTCTTTGTCTGCAGAGAAGTCCACTCCGTTCACCAGACCTTTTAGTTCCTTCAGCTTGGTAGTGTGACCGAGGCGCCGGTGCCACAAGATAGCAGCTACTGATGCACTGTGAGTGACTGATTCATTTCCTTTCACATCTAGCTGATATAGTCCATCAGCTCTTCGTGTTCCCATTCCTTTAAGAGTTCCATCTTTTCCACGAATGTAGCAGCAGGACCTCTTAAACTGAACCGTAGTTCCCTTTTTGGTGGCAGCTCCCACTGAGAATAAATTCCCAGAAAGTTTTGGAACATACAGCACATCATACATCGTAGCATTTTTTACCTTGCTTGACTTGAAGGTCATTGTCATGTTGACATTTCCAATTCCCAGGGCATCAACCACCCTGCCGTCACCGAGCTTCACTGACTGTTCTTTTGAGAACTGCTGGTATTCCTTAAGAATTCCTTGCTCGCATGTCATGTGCTTTGATGCTCCAGAATCAATTAACCACTCAAACTGATGTGGTTTTTCTGAGCTTTCCCTTCTAGCTACAAAGGCACTTTCAGATGAACCATCCTCATCCTCACACACCACATTTTTAGCTTTGTGGATTTTCTTTTTTGATTTGTTTTTCTTGCTTGGGTTAGGGTTAGGGTTAATCTTTGTTTCCAGTGCAGTGACAACTGTAGCGTAACTTGGTGGTAAACTTCCCAACAATGTTACAATTTGGTCTTCCTCTTCAATTACAGCTCCTATTGCTGATAACTGGTCAGTCAGTTCTTTCATTTGTTTGAGGTGCTCAGTCAAACCATCTCCTTCCTTCATTTCGCACCTGAAATATTTCTTCTTCAGAAATAGTTTATTTGCCAGCGTGTCTCTTTCAAAAATATCTTTCAGTGTAGTCCACACTTCTTTGGGAGTCTTACAGTTTGTAATCAGGTACAACAGGGATGAACTTACATTGAGCACTAACACAGAGAACGCTTTCTCTCTCTGTTTCGTGAACTCACCCTGTGATGCTGCGTTAGCATCTGGGGCTAATGTGTCTTCCTCTGTTAGCATTCGCCACAGTCCTTTAGCCTTTAGCAGATGTTCCATTTGAAACTTCCACGTTGCCCAATTCTCCGGTCCGCTCAGCTTGTCGATAAACAGCTTGTCCTCCATTGTGAGTTCCCACAATACTGTTCACTATCACACAATATTCAGTGTAATCCAGCCTTTTAGAGACACTCTGGGCCCATAACCTATTGTATTTTAAGAACAAACTTTATTGCAGGCAGCATGAAAGAAAAAAACACGGAACGTTCTTCTTCCTTTGTTAAGACGCAAAAACACACAGACGTAACACACTGATATAGCAGTAGCGCCAGTAGCAGTAGCGTAGTAGGTAAAAGTACCGCCCATTTACAACATGGAGCTCCCGGACCTCTGGGCACACACATGTGAATGAGTGGATGAGATCATGTTTGTGTGCTTGTGGATGTGTTTTGGCTAATGCTATTAGCACAGCTATGATGAGTTAAGGTGTGTGTAAGTGTGTTTGTGTGCGTGTGTATATGTGTGTGTGTGTGTGTTTGTGACAGTTTGTTAAGGTGGAGGGGGTCGCGGACATGGAGTACCAGGGCCTGTACCGGATGAGTGGAGGAGCGGAGGAGGGCAGAAATCCTGCCCGTGATTCGCTTATGTCCAGCGGTTCAGGGGTTCCAAGCCCCAAAGCGGAAAAGCGGACGAGCGGAGAATAGCAGAAGCACGTCACGCAATTCGCCTGAGTTCGGAGGATCGGGGGTACCAGGGCCAATAGCGGAGGAGCGGTGGAGCTGAGAAACAGAGGATTGGAGGAGCGGAAGTAATGTTTCTCCTATTTTTTTTTTTCGTTTTTAATTTCATTTGTCTATCTATTTATTTAATTATTTCCTTTCAATGTCTTTTTTTGTCTAGCATAATAAACTTAACTTCTTCCAGTTCTGCAAAGCAAGAGACGTGCCACACATATTATTCCTCCGTAAAAGACCCAGCCGGTATTGAGGGGTAACTCACAGATCTCCTGGCCTGGCCAAGTTCTTCGTTCACAAAAACAGAATGCAGCTATGTTCCCCAAATTTTAATTTCTTCATAAACGATTTTGAATAATTAAAAAAAAAAAAAAATCCTGAAAACTTATGGAAAAATCCAAAAACCAAAAAACATACAGTTTGATGTCTGAAATTCCTTGTAAACCGCAGACCAAATAACATGGTTTATTCCCCTTGCAATTTTTTTTTTTCGTTTTTAATTTAATTTGTCCATCTATTTATTTAATTATTTCCTTTTAATTTCTTTTTTGGTCAAGCATTATAAATTTCTCACAAACCGTTAACACTATTAACTTGTCCTTATGTCCTTTTCTTCCTCATCCCTGGTTGTTTCATTGACATTCAGTTCTACCGTGCCACGTTTATTTGTACATTTGTATATTTGTGTGTACTATTAATGTTCAATTAAAAAAAAAAAAAAAAAAAAAGAATGAGAGGCTGAGAAAATCTCCATGTCTCTCTCTCTCTCTCTCCCCCTTAATGCCCCCCCCCCCCCCCCCCCCTTCCTCCTAACGGCGGCCGAAGCGACGAGATTCTCGCCGTTGTTGTGGAAGCTTGGTAAAGGATTCCCCGCGTCAGTGCGGGCGATGCGTTTCGAGGCGTATTGCATGTGTGTATGAAGGGGGGGGGGGTCTACAGGACCCCGCGGAGCGGCAAAGCTGCACCTTCTCCGGACATCGATGTTGTTATCTGAGAAATATGCTCTCAGTTATTTTCGTTTTATTTTGAAGGGCCAGTCCCAACTTCTGGTCTGTCCGTTGTGTTTTTATTTGCTTGAAAATAAACTTAACTTCCTCCAGTTCTGCAAAGCAAGAGACGTGTCACACATATTATTCCTCCGTAAAAGACCCAGCCGGTAACACGCAGATCTACTGGCCTGGCCAAGTTCTTCATTCACAAAAACAGAACGCAAAACTGTTCCCCAAATTTTAATTTCTTCATAAACGATTTTGAATTATAAAAAAAAATCCTTAAAACTTATGGAAAAATCCAAAAACCAAAAAATATACAGTTTGATGTCTGAGATTCCTTGTGAACGGCCAACTTAATTACATGTTATATTCCCCTTGCAATTTTTTTTTTCGTTTTTAATTTTATTTTCTCCACCTAATTATTTAATGATTTCCCTTGAATTTTCATTTTTTTTGTCGAGCATTATGAATTTCTGGCAAAGCGTTAACACTATTAATTTCTGATTCCATACAGAACGAATGCCCTTATGTGTGTGTGTGTGTGTGTCCCCCCCCCCCCCCGCTTTTTCCGTACGGTGGCAGACACTGAGATCAAAAGCAAATGGGTGTGATTGTAATGCAGGAACAGGGTGATAACAGCCGTGTTCGAAGTGTGTAGGGACTTGTTGTACAGGCTTTCCCCTGGTACTCCTACATGGAGTACCAGGGGAAAGCCCTCCCCGGCCCTGGTACTCCTACATGGAGTACCAGAGGCCCGCCGCCGTGAGAGTAAATGGAGCAATTTGGGTGTTAAATTGCAAAAAGCGGCGTAAAACCCGTGTGGAAAGCAAACGAGTGTTGTTTTAAGACAGTGTGAGGGTGACAGCGATCGTCCAAGAAGCTTTCTTGGGTTATTTCTGAGGTTTCTCAATGCACTCCTAATGGGAGAGAAGGTAAATCCCATAGAGCCTACGGGCTTGTCCGTTGTCCGCGCTGCAAGGGAGTTTACCCGGTTTTCGAGGGGACCTCCTGCGGGATAGTGTTGGAGTGGCCGTCTGCGAGGACGGTTTGATTTTTGGTGGCTGAGCGTCTCCGAGTCGAGTCGGCGCA